>NW_011967179.1:539303-599995 GCF_000949405.1 Vollenhovia emeryi | reverse complement strand
ATCCAAGTTCTAGTTCCGAGAAACGTGTAGCCAATCAACCTGCAGCTATTCCATAAAAGCTGCAAGGTGATTGGCTACGCATCTCTCGGAACTAGAACTTGGACACAGTTCTTGGATCGTGGACACAAGGCTTTAACCCATTGACCGGCTGCGCACATCTCCGATTCGCAATCGCCTTGTGACACTGTCGCTCTCCGTTAATAAAACATTCCACACAAGGAAACTGAGTTCGAGTCTCTGGCGTCGCGTGGAAAACCCGCGGCGTGGTTGAAATCTCAGCCACTCTCGATAGAAACAAACACGTTGCTTAGTTCGGTTTCACAAACCGTGCTAAGATCGATCTACATTTTGCCAAAGGGAATCGCGCGTTTCGCAATTGACCTCTTACCACCGCCGAAATACAAAAGGGAGCAGCCCATTTATACTTTACACATTCCTTCCCATTCACGCGCGTCCTTTTTCATATTTTATTTCCGGAGCGATTTGGTTACTCCATTCGTTGGCCGCGGGAAAGTGGCGATTTGTCGCGCCCCGAAGTGCGAAGCGGGACGGCATTTTGCCTTCTTCGAGGGCGACCAGCGCGCTAGACATTGTTTAGCCGACCGTCTCGAGCGACTTTATTGATTACCCCGGCCGTATATGCACGCACACGCGTGTGTGCACGCTTAAGCCTTCACGTTGTGCACGCCCGCGCACACGACAATCGCGATACGATCGTTTTCGACGCATCTGGCGGTCGATAATCGACTACGCGTGATAAATGATTAGCTGTTGCGAATTATTGCGAAATTATTGCGAAGGCTCCCGCAAAGGAACGATTTTAATTAGTACCTTTTGTGTGCTACCGATCGTTTTTGTGCAAATCACGCGCAGTAGTCATCTTGGGTAATTAAGAAAATCATCATATTCTTTTCTTTAACGAGTATTTAAATTTTATTATATTTCCATAACTATTTACAATGTGTTATGCGTATCCGGTTTTTAGTATTCAATTTCACGACATACTAGTATCATTCATATGCATGTATATTTTATTTCTCGTGTTCTTCGATTTTATATTCGTGTCTCGTGCACGAGACCCTTTTCTCCTAACTTGCGCCACGGCTCAACAAGTATTCGTGATATGCGAGCCAAACTCGCTGGCTCGCGGTGTGTTAACAATGTTTTCCTTATCTTCGGGCTCTTTTGACGCCGCCGGAGCGTAAAGGCGAGACGTGACGCAGAGAAATGTGCTGCTTGCCATTAGTAAAGAAATGAACCAAAAGACCCGAGTTAAAATGCAACCAAAACACCGCTGATCTCTATTCGAATCACCTCTCGGAAAGTGGCAACCACAGAGAGTAACCTGTTACATATTGTTATTCCTACTTTATCGAGTAAACTAAAGTAGCAAGCGAGAAAGAGTATCGAGTGTAGGCCTGAATAGCAGCAGGCAGAGCAGTCACCGGGTAAGCGAAAGGTTCCACGTTCAAATCCTGGTTTAGTCCTGGTCCGTTTTTCTCGCCCAAAAATTAAGCGAGACGTCCTAGTGCCTACCTCTCTAAAGATACAACCTTATGATTATTAAGGAGAGCTTCACACGAAGTCGTTACCACCACATCATGACAGACAAATAGGCAACCTGAAAAAGTTTTACTCCTGCTGGTCAAAAAGCTAAGAAATGCCGTGCACAGAAAGAATTACACTAGAATGAAATTTCTATAAAAAGAGCGAAAACTAATTTCAGCAGTGAGTATTTTTACTAAACCCCCAGTCTCATTATCCTGGTCGTTTAGTGGTTGACTACAGGTCTCAAGGAATAATGAGACTATAGGAGACTAGTAAAAATGCCACTGCTGAAATTAATTTTTGCTCTTCTTATAGAAATTTAATTTCTAGTTTTCATAATTCTTTTTGCATATGGTAATAATTTTCTCAGTCCTTTGCTCAGAAGGACTAAAAGTCCGCCAACTTTGTCTCGTCTGTTTGTCCTCCATAATTAACGGATTCGATATGTTCTTTTTGCTCGATTCAAACTTTCGTTCTGATATATCATTGGTTTTCAGCATGGGGTGAATTTTATAAAGTCATAAGTAAATTTCGTATGGAACACACTTTCCTTGCAAGGGTGAATTCAGAAGTACTTTTCTCCGGACTTGACAGCAGCGAGTTTAATTTGCTGCTGCACATTGGTTGAGGCACCGATATTGAAAACCCTGGGCTTCAGGCTGAGATTATTTCGCGCCTCCTCATTATCGTGGGCGTTGGGTGATTGACTAGTGCGGGCACTAGAAAAAAGACCGGCACTTAACTAGCACTGACTTACACGAAGCTGGGAAGGGAAGGGAGGTAAATGTCAGTCGTATGGCGACGCGACCGCTTCATCGGATGTGAAACATGTGCTCGCCTTCCATCCCGTCGTCGTTGCCGCGTAATATTTCTCATGGACCGCCCACATGGCATTCCCCGCTCCTTTCCCCATGGGAATATCTCTATGGTTTTTGCGCGGCCACGAAGAAGACTTTTCACACGAAAGTTGTTTGCTTACATCGAGGAAAGCGTCGGCTTGACAAATAGTTCCTACGGGGAGATGTTTAATATACAATGGCGGCTCTATCTTCATAACTAGGGTGCGGAATTTTTAACGAGCTTTCACGGTATTGGTGCGATCAAATACAAGAAGTTTATTATAATTTCAAAGCGATTTTCGACGATGCGCGTTGCAAGTTTTAGAAGAAGGTATTGCGTATAATCAGAAGCACGTTGCTAACCGGTGTCAATTAATATCGTCGTTAATATTTTAATTTCACTAATGTCTTACTTAGTTGACTCGAAACTTGTATTTTCTTATTTCTGCATCTTTATGTTCTGCAAATTGGATTGCGTTAAACGAAACTTTTCGTCATAAACAAAGGAAGGAAAGGAATATTTTTGCTTTATAACATTGGTTCGTGACATTTCGTAGGCGTGATTAGAAATTGCACTAACCAGGTTATCGTTGTCGTTGAAAATCTTTTGGGTAAAAAAAAGAAGCGGAAACCTTTTCGCGCCTGCACTTGTTGCCTGTCAACGTCGCAGCGACGTGTCACGCTACCAACGCGTGGACGAGCGTCTGTGCGTCAATTTATTGATTCCGCGATGATCCCCAACGTGCAGCCAGCAACGGCAGTGAAAGCTTCGTACACCGAACATTAGATTACCGTTCATCATCGGCATGTACACCGCCACGAGAAAAACAGCAGGAAGGAAAAAGAAAATTACCATACGCGACGCTTCCCAAGTTGTTTTTTGTTAGTAAATGTGATGCATACCGCGAGTATAGTTAACGAAAAGAAAAAATAAACAGAAGAACGCAAGAATTATTTGAAGTAACATGCTTTCTAGAACAATTGGTCGTTGTTCTTCGATTATTTGGCCGTTTATCAATGCGGCCCTGGTCGTCGTTATCTTTTGTTTCTTAATACGTAAGATCCCAACTCAGTATTTTACGTCATAACAGACTCGAGAATTAGTATGCATTATTTTTCCATTCGATAGAGCGTGCACCAGAGTCACGCATAGTAGCATATAATTACTAGCGGCAAAGTACATTGCACGTAACATTATGAACTTAACAACGAAGTTGATCTTTCAGCTACAGCCAAAGTCATATTTTAGACTTAAGTTAGTTTATAAAGCCGTGCTTGGTTTAAACGGAATATTTCTGATTGTGCAAATACGACATTAGAGACTTACACTTTAAACCTAATCTACAACGTGCTCTCTGCATCTAGAAACATTCTATTTGGTTTAAACAAATCGAAACGCTTAAAAAATTTGTCGACTGTGTGCGCTTGTACATTGCATAATATACAGTTTATCCACTCGTGTAAATTTTTTGAACGTATTTATTGAATACAAAATAGAAAGTTTCTAGACGCAAAGAGGACATTGTAGATTAGGCTTTGGAGATCTAAGTACAGGCGCCAAGTTTGAACAACATTGGTGCATTTTTACCAGTTGTTTAAACAAATATTAAATAGAGGAAAAGATTTCTTATACTTTTTCAAGTCATCTGATTTTGTATATTCACCTTAGGTTTATGTTTATATTTTTTATTTGTAAATTATCAATTATTAGTACACAATTAACAAATCTACGTTTCCGATGGGAAACCAAATTATTTCCCTCGCTTCCGTAAGAGAAAGTAGGGTGTCTTGCTCGTCTTGTGATCCCACGATTGTGTTCAACCCCAGTAAACCCCAAGATCGATCCCTGTTAAGCTTATCTGTAATGCTGGCAAATCGTGCCAGCTGGAAATGCCAGATCGTGATGCACCGCTTCTGAGAAGGATATCATTTTCCGCGATACAAGAAATAAAATTCATAAAGATAACTGGCAGTAAACTGCGCACGTCAAGATTCCGAGCTCTCGTTATTTTGTTTATGCTGCTACGAAAAATCAAATTAAATGCACCGAATACATTTGTGCTCATTTGATTGCGACGGATTATTTTAATAATTCGCAATTGCACTTCTCTCATAAATATAATTATGAAATAAAATATTTTATCTGTTTGTTTACTTTATGGGACACGTGTAATCCGCTTGAAAGAATTAAGTAACTAATCGTTGTGTTTATTTATGAAAAGCGTCCGCAAAAAGTATACAATACAATCCACGCGAATAACGGATTAATAAAAAAAAAGTAACGGTAGAAATTGAAATATTTTGTCGTCGTAACTGCGTAGTATTTGGACAATTCGTGTAACCCTTTCAAAGCAATACCTTGATCGCAAACTATTCAAAGTTTTTTCTTTGACATGTATACAGGATTATGCCGTGTATGCGCGCGAATAACATGTTGGGCGCCGCTGCTGTTTTATAATACATACGCTGGAAGTTAATTCCTTCGCTTATTCGCGAATTCTAGGCGTAAAGCGTGTTGGTTTAAAATGTCAAAATTTACATACTCACAAATGTACCGTCTGTCAAGATTATTTTGTTGGCTGTCGCGAAAACAGGGCGTCCCGAGCGAAGATTACGGCCGATCCGTGATTCTTCGTGCAGGACTCTGGGAAAATGGGGAATACGAGGAAAACCTAGGCGAGACGAATCGAAGTTTGCAAACAAGTGTTCGGATCACCAAACGTGTCTGCCATCCGTTTCTTTCGTCTGTCAATTACGCAAGCCTTGTCCCGAGGAAAGTATCTCGATAATTGCCGCATGACGCAGACCCCGTCGAGCCGAGTCTCGTTCTGATCGGCCTTTCGTAATAATCCGTTACACGCCGTCGTAACCAGGCGAATTCGAGAACGAGTTCTTTTTTCCCCTCTCTTTCTCCTCCCCCTTCTTTTTCACGCAACGGCCTTTCGCTTGCCCTCGCGATAAAAATACGAGTCGCGAGGGCGGTGCGCAAACGTATACACTTCCTGCACACGAGATATCATAAGACAGGTGTTTATTATCGTTGTTCGCTTTGCGCTTGCCAGTGGAGCGCGATTTATCTCGTGGATCCGTTGTAACTGAAATATCCGACAGTAGAGCTTTTCCGGAGAAAGGCGTTGATAACCGTGGTTTTTTTTTTAATCCAATTACCCCAGTCGACTTAGGTTCAGGAAACTATAACAGGCAGCAGGTCGGTGCTATAGACGCCTATAATATTGTCACTAAGTCTAATCGCACCTAACAGGAACCATCGCGCTTGCCAGATAGTTACGGAGGGTATACTTTTCCACATACGCACAGGGAAGAGTATGTCTATCGATATTACGTTATTACGTCTATTGCGTTACGTTGCCGTTTTAACTCTCGCACATTACGTAAATTATGGTCGGATTAGCTAATTGGTCGTCGGATAGGAAACTGGGACAGCTTGGTGTTGCTGAATTCTCTGATGGGAAGGCAGGTCCCAGAGACATTCAGCGCTTCCACGAAATGTAACCTGCCAAAATAGATTATCGCAGTCTTTTCCAAAGAGGGGAAACAAAATTTCGGAGAACGCGCGTAGACGCGATGATGTACTCGCGATGAAGACGGGATTCATCTACCTTAACGTGTGCCAACATAATTGCTACGTTGCGCCGTACGGTATTTTCTACGAACGACTGTAAGCATGAAGCGGTCTCGCGGACGTTTCTTTCCGCGTCGTTAACGCCAGTCGTCATTTGGACAGTTCAAAGTCCAGTATCTCATAGCGCCGCTGTGCAATTTACGTGAATATCATGATTGTGCATTTCGCACTTGACACCTGCGCCGAGTTTCTCTTCCTCCCATAATTAGCGTAAAGCCAGGCGAGAAAGGCCGCCGCGGGAATGCGCGGCCGCGTGGCTCGCGCGATGTCACGCTTTTACAAATTGGTCTCACTTTTCCCGCGCACAACTCACCATTAGTCCGACCGAACAAAAACACTTGAAACCGGTACAAATTGGATAAGCGGCTAAACAACGGCGCGCATTTCTCGCTTTTTAATTAGCATGGATTTGATTTCACCGCTGCGCGTGGTCTTCCCGGCGAAGAAAAACCGCAAACTGCGATATTGATTATCGCAGCGCGTTTCGCACTCCCTGCGTGGTTACTTAACGTCTCATTCCACGCACTTTTGCACTCCGCAGAACCTAATTTCGGTTTAAACACCCGCGGGGAGACTCGGCGTAGAACTTTCTGCAAACATCTCTGCAATGACGCCGGTCGTTTCATCGTTTTCGCACGGAGACATTATTTTATTAACGATCGTTCAAAATGAGATATTTTCTCACGCGCTTTGATCCCCGTCATTTCGTCGCTCTTGACGTTCCACAGGAATACAATTAATATACAATCCTGTTAAGGGGATGCTGGAATGGTTCTGCACCTTTTGCACTTTTTGCATCTCAAACTGTCAATTTATGAAAACATTTGTGTAATACACAAATTACAAGGCTCGTGAGTTCGATAGAGTTCCACTCTTACGGACTAAATCCGAGAACAGCGCTTTTTGCACCTTTTGCTCCGAAAACTGTCAATTCACGAAAACATTTGTGTAATACACAAATTATAAGGCTTGTGCGTACAAATCAAAAGTGTTGCACTATTCGGACTAAATGAAAGAACAGCGTGGTATCATTAAAATTAAGTTTAAAAGTCAGAAAAGAAATGTATTCACTTAAATAAATTATAAGGACCTAACCTATAACTTATTTAAGCGAATAAATTTTTCGTTAGGCTTCTGAGTTTAATTTCAATGATTCCATCCTGTTTTCTGATTTGGGAAAGTGCGAAATGTGCAGAATCACTGCAGCATCCCTTAAGGAACTCTGCACTTTTTGCACCTTTTGCTCCTACAACTGTCAATTCGTGAAAACATTTGTGTAATACACGAATTATAAGGCTTGTGTGTACAGTTCAACAGTGTCCCACTATTCGGACAAATCTTTTTTGACTCTTAAACTCAATTTCAATGATACAATGCTGTTCGTTTATTTAGTCCGAATAGTGAGACACCTTTTATTTATACACGCAAGCCTTATCAGTCGTGTATTACACAAATGTTTTCATGAATTGACAGTTCTAGGAGCAAAATGTGCAGATTCACCGCAGCGTTCCCTCAATGCGCTCATCTGACACGCCCTCATCCGATTTTATGTCATACACGCGATTCCGTGGAGTTGGTAGGCTTCTTGCTTTTTTATTTCCGAGACGTTAACGTAATTGAGATGATGGCTCACTTGCCGTGCGCCGTTTCTTTTCCCGTGGCAACGAAATACGCAATACGTTTCGTTACGAGCCGAGTTGCAATAAATCGCTTTTAAAGACTCCTTGCACGTGTCGTTTATTCCACGAGGAATGACGACTGCGATTAATAGCGCTGTCACAGTAGCGTGCACGTGGGCTGTTCTCTGGCGGTATTTTTGCAACGGACGTTTATTCGACATTTTTCATGCAGCGCGGAAACGGTCTTTTTGCAGCGCAAAATGCTCGCCGCGAGTTTAACGTTGCGATTTTTCGTACCGGGAGTATAAGCCGCGCAGTTTTTCTTCGGCTGCAATCGTACGATTGATATTCATGATTATCGATTATAGCGTTCTGCCGACCGACATGACTACACTCCCGTGAAGCATGAATCCGGGAGCGATATCGATGAAATCTTCGCACACCGAGTGGAAGATTTTGATTGCACGAGTATATCTTAGGATGGAATCGTGTTAATGTGTCACCTGTCACGTAAAGTCGCAACACGCCACGTTCTACCGATTTCGGATACTCTCAAAAGATCTGTATGCGGAATTTCACGTCAGCCTTAAGAGAAGCTTGCACTTAAGAGGATACTTCAGCCATTTTTTTACCGACACAGTCAAATATAGTTTTTGCGCGTGTAATTTTTTTTTTCATTATCTTTTATGCACAAAATAATACCAGGATAAGTTGCGGGCATAGCAGAACATTTTCATACTTAAAACACTCAGTTCAGAAGTCTAATAAAAAAGATATTGGTACTTGAAATTTTCAATTCGTAGTTCTAACTAAACTTGAAATTGGCTTTAGAAAATTGCAAAATTCTCCCACACGATACGCATAACATACATAAGTACGCATAACACAATTGCTTCCATGTCTTGTTAAGGAGTGTGGTTGCTCAAATAAAAATGATAAAAATAAATTTAAATTTATAGAAAAAATATATGTATTAATAGTAATAATATATAATAAAACATAAGAATTTTATAAAAATAAGTGCAAATAATTATTATATATACACATTTACAAAGAATTTTGGCGAATGCGATATTTAACATGTTTTCGAGAAGTAAATTACTGATATCGTAATACTTTTGCTATGTTGACCATGTGCAATAGTATTACTTTAATAATTAATTATTCGACAACCATGCAGACAATCGTCTTGAACATTCGCATGGAGGACAAATTCCCATAGACGAATGTTTTCTATAAATTTGAATTTATTTTTATCATTTTTATTTCAGCAACCACCCTCCTTAAGAAAGTAAAAGATCGGTAATTGCAAAACTAGCAAATGTACGTAAAGTATGTACATGTCCTAAGTAATCATGCATATCTTCTCTCAAGATATCAGTCGTACGTAATAATTAAAAACGAAGCAAGACGTTTATCACTATATACAAGTTGATAATCCGCAGATACAAGTTCCTCATAACCGATTCCTAAAACAAAAGGCAAAATTATATTACTGACCTGTATTCACCATCAGTTATAAATGATTCGTCGATCGATCTCGATTTGACATCCCTTCGACACCGATCGATAAATCATTTCGGGCTGGAAGAGGTAAACGATATTTTTACTAACAATAAGAATGTGGCGAGGGTGGCGCAGAGGATTGTGCGCTGGTCTGGTAATCCGAAGACCCGGGTTCAAAACCAAACAAAAACATTGTTGGTTTTTCGTTCGATCGCCACATACTAGTACAGACTGCTTATCGTTTCTGCGATTAAATGCTAGAGTTGAAGACCATGTCTTTTTCGCATCAGAAATTATACGACAGCGATACAGTCAAAAAATCAAAATTGAATTTGGCGATCCTGGTCCGCCCCTTAAGTATGTGAATTAAGATTGCAATGCAACGCATCTCGATCTTGATTCACATACTTAAGGGGCGGACCAGCATCTGCAAAATCAATTTTGATTTTTTCCTGAATATATGAAAACGGAAATAAAGACGTCTTATAAAATATTAGTAATCGGAATAATAATCTTGGTTATGAATTATTACTCGGATTAAGTAAAATTATACCTTTCTGCAGAAAGGATTCTAGCAGAATCCAAATAATCTAACACCATAGAAGTACACTCGCTATCACCGAATAACATTAAACATGTCGATGTTCCGCAAGATGATTCACGAATTGTAGTAACTAATTCCTAACATATATTTATTCTGTCTCTTGTATTCGCGTTGTTCAGCCTAAACGTTTTTATTTTTACTTCCGGTATTTCTGGTAAAAATATACATACTAAATCCACACGTTCACAATCATGTTCTCGATTCACAATAATAGCACGATAACTATGTATTATAATAAATGTATACCCTCGCAACATTCAGGTAGCAACTTTTGTACAACCCCTTAAACATAAGACAAAATAAAGACAAAACCAGGGATAGTCAACTTTATATAAAAAAAAACCGAGGAGAAATTAAAACTATCACTTTATAAATGACTGAGGAACCTAATCTAATCTTTTTATATTTGATGGGTCTCGCTGAAACGGAAAATTCGATCATGCAAACTGCTTGCGAAGCGTTAATGTCTTTCGCAAGTAGTCGTACGGCATGCTCTATCGATTTGCACCGCGTTGTTCGTATTCCCTTGTAACAGCGGATGAAATGAACATCGTGAAACGTTAATCCGTCGATAAACCGATTTTGAATTGGTAATTAACGTCACGGCATGCGAGCGATGATTACGCAACGCATTTTGATTCGGTGTAGACGGCAGAGCGTCGTCACTTGGGAATCGCGCACATCTTTCTATAAATAGAATTTATATTTAGTACGCACGCCGATTGAATATATTTCAACGATTAACCTTGGATACTGTTGGTTTTAAATTGCGATAAAATATCGAGCGAGCCTCGGAAATGCCTCTTGAAGAATATATTTAATAAATCGCTCGATGCGAGCGCCAGCTTCTTTATGGATTGGATCCGAGTACGCGAATTCGATGCTTGTTTCTAAACAAAACTGTTCCGTGTCCCGTTCCATTTCAATCGCATATCATTCGAAGTTTATAAAATATACAAGGCTGTTATGAATACGAGGAACATCGCACGAGAAACTTCACCATCCAAAAATCCTATTGCGTAAGTTTTTGCGAAAAGATACGTATTGAGATATTATCTTTCTTGATATTTTTCTTATTTCCAGTTCCTCTTAATAATTCGTATTATAATAATACATTATGTATCTCCGATACACAAAAAGTGATTGCGTCAGCCGATGAAATGCAGCTCTTCCAAGCTGCATATAGGATGTTTTACAAATTATCTCCTGAATTATATTAATATAATACATATTAATATGAATTGTATTAAATTAATACAGTTCAGGAGAGAATTTGTGAAGCGTTCTATATATGTAGCTCGGAAGATCTGCAATTCATCGACTTGCGTAATCATTTTTTGTTTGTTTTGCAAAGTTACACGCGCTTCTTACGAAACAGATCGCAATAGTATAATATTTTACAACGTGCGAGCAAAGTTCTTCCGTCATTATCAGAGCTCGAATGCCGTAATGATATCGTGTTCGACGGACATAATTAGGAAAATGTAACGTAGTCCACGTACCTGCGAGACGTGTCCAGTTCGCATGTAATTATCCTGTCGACTTAATTGCGATCAACCTCTCAAGATTTTCTAATTGCCCGACGTCGAAGCTCGTCTTTTCCGAAAAGAGTTATGTCCCTGCATATATTACTGAGGTACACGAACATCGGGTAAATAGCAGCGCTGTCGGGTAACGCGGTGGTCTCCGCGTATCTCGTGGCGAACGCCAAATATATTTTCTACGATTGGATTAAGCTAGAGCGAAATTGAATCGTCGGATTCCTTCTGGCTGTCGTTTACCGACCGCATGTCGTCGAACGCCGCTTTTACAAACGTCTCTCGCGCACGCAATATCGTAAACGTAAAGCGAACACGATGTAACTTCCACCGCCGACTTATTGATTCAGTGTTAGATATATTCGCCACGCAATCACGCGCGTATTCGTTATAAGCTCTTTGATAAGCCTGGACGTTTCATCCAAATGTTTCTGCGATACATCGGGTTGTTTCGATGATAATTTCATGGCGCGTTTGCTCCATTTAATATCAAAGGGAATTTGCCGAACGTTTCTTGGAAACGTTACATAAACGAGTACGTATATAAAATCGTATAATGCTCGTATGAATTAATTAAAACGGCGTTGAAACTGCGCTATGAAATTCGGAAAAACGGGGATTGGAAATTGCTCGTTTGTTTTTCACCGGATTATTAGCGATGTCCCGTGTTCACGAAACTATCCAGAATGGACATAAATTGGCGCTTGTAATACGGAAATTACATTCTTACGTTTTGGCTGCAATTTTGATTTGTTGATGGAATTGTTTGCCTGTAGCGTTGATTTGATTTTAGCACGGATGCGCTCATTGTGATCGATGCGGCGACAGCAATCGAATCATATTCGTGTCCGGCGAATATTGGCGCCGCACCTTTAATTATTACACAGAGTAAGGAAGCGAGGGGGGGTTTTGAATTCGCTACTCTAGTTAGTAATATCGCGACGATTCGAAGGGGGCATTTTCGACTTTCTCAGCCAATCAGCAAATGGAATCGTGACTGCTTTCGAGGGAGATGTTCCGTTGACTTTCCCGAAGGTAGTTTCACCTTCTAAAAGTAGAGTCTCTCTGCCCGTCGTAGTTTTCAAATCCTCGCACGTAGTTTTTCGCACGTGGAATTCGCGCTCCGAAATGAAAATTCCTTTGAGAAGAACGGCCAAGTTAATTGATGGTCTTTCGGAGAATTTTGTGGCTTAATGTAGAACGCGGCCGCGCCGAGTTGCGTAGATTTACACGTGGGGAACGATAAAACGTCTAAGTGTACGCACAAACGATATTATACACACATGCGAGAAAAGTTGGAAACAATATTTCTTCCCGATAACATCACCGTCCAAGGGCGCGTGTCCTTTCCTTTCATTAGCGACCATAATGGTGGCAGTCGTCCAAATTGGCCGTTTGTCGTACTGCGCCGTTTTAGCTATGAAAGTTATACAGCTGGCAGCGAGCGACTTAAACTCGATTGCCGATCGTAAAATTGTGCCGATAAGCGTGCCAGTAGAGCATAATAACTTTAGCCGATAACGCCCGATGCGGATGTACGTAATATAAAAGTATACCGTCATTTCAATTACTTCTACTACTTACTTTTACGGCGTCAAAATATTCATCAGGAAATTCGAGACTGACGATGTAATTTAGAACTGTAATTTGACCTGTTTACGTTAGTTACGCTTGCATACAGTTTATGCTTGTGTTCGCGCAAGCGTGCTCGAATTTCGGTAAATTTTGCGATTAAGTTGCGACCGCAACTTGTTCAATATAAAGTTAACTAATATCAAGTCTTTCTCTTTTAAAAGCTTTTTCCAGCCAAACTTTTGCGATGCGCGTTTTCTTTTGATCTTCTACCTTCTAAAGGAATATATATTTCTACATCTCGTCCTCGATATTCACACACTGAGAAAAATCTCCATCGGATAAACCAATTAAAAGTTTATCTTTCACAATTAATATATCAGAAGTGTAATATATTGAGTATATCGTGTGCAGATCGAAACTTGGTTGTTTCTTGAAAAAATTGCATGCACTGAGAAAAATATCCGATTAAATTGTGTTCCCGATGAAAAAGATGATCGGTTTTTCAATCGAATTTCATCGGTAACTGCATTTCAACGGATAAATTTCATCGGATGTATTCATAATTTAATCGGAAAACGTAATCGGAAAAGTTCACCATCGGAAACGCTATTTAATTGGTTTATCCGATGGAGATTTTTCTCAGTGTGTGAATATCGAGGACGAGATGTAGAAATATTTCTTTAGAAGGTAGAAGGTCAACGTGACACTTGATTGCACACACGGGACCGAAAGTGTCAAACGAGTCTTTCAGCCTTGATTAGAATGTCAAGAGACGCTTTGGCATTGATCCCAAAATCAGCGTCTGATTTGTATTGCTTTCACGCGGCACGACGCCACGGTTACTCCGCCTTAATTTATACGCGCTGTCATCAATTTCGACGTTCGACAGACGCCAGAACGGGCATTTGCTTCATTCAATTCGCGATAAGTCATAAATTGACGAAACGAGATCGACGATTTATGTTTTTCGATAGACGAAGACCTGAATAGAAAATTGATCTATTGTGTTTCATATTTATTGTTTTTAGCATCGAGCAAATGCTTGTAAATATTTGCCGCCACGGTATTCCGTATTCCATAAAAATGCAATATCAAGCGAAAATGCGATTTGGTGATTAACGCTTTCTCTCGCAAAAAACGAGATCGATTCCCTCAGCGAAATTACGCTGTCATTTGAAATTCTTGCATCGTGCCTGTAATTACATTACGTAAATGTTTATGCTGAAGACGAAGTATTTCGCACAGCAGCGGTAACCCGATTATGTAATAACAAATCATTCCTTTTCGATAAGAAAGTTTCTCAGTCGCGGTGGAAGTGCGGCATACAGCGTTAAAAGATTCCGGTGATTAAAAAGACACAATACAACAATTATGGACGATTGCAATCCAATTATCGATTTAGCTGTGCGTTTTGTTTGGCATTTACGTAAAATGCGAGATATCTAAAAAGAGTATCTACGTGTGTGTGTAGTGAAACGTACAACGATCTAATGTCTTGCGACAAATCCAATTTGTCTGCATGGCCCTTTAAGATACACTAATCGTGTTGTACAGATAGTAACCGGCGGTAACTCGAGGATTAAGTAGTGTGAGAATCAACTTGATCTCTGGCGCGTATTGTTCGGTGAGAATGCATACAGGAAAAAACTCTCACACATCGGCGATCAATTGTCATTTGATTTTCACGTTAATCATACGCAACTGTCGCGGGATTGCTCGTCAGGATTTATTATTAATTGTCGCTTGCGAGACGTTATAATTCACCTGCCTCCAGTCCGCGGAATTATCTCACTTCGGAGAAAACACTTCTAATATCACTACATCATCGTTTCGAAATAAAATAAAAAATGACACGTGTAAGAATGGAACATTGTGAACAATTAATTACGACAGATTGTTGTTGGCAATAAGAAACGATATCGTTTCTTTCTTCGATAACTTATCGCCTTATCTTACCGATCGCTACTTTCGATCGAAACGATTCTTCGAAACACGGTCTTTTTCGTTACGTTCAAAGGTTATTCATGTTATTCCGAGTTCTTAGTACTGTCATGTTTGTCTCCGGCTATTATTAAGTGCTTTAACAAGATTCTATGTACAGATTATTATCTCGTATTTTTAAGACATGCGAACTGTTTTCAAGAAAGTCTTTGAAATCATTTTTACTCATTTCATATATTTGTTCGTTGCCGTTTGCAGTAACTGGCATCTCTTTGTGCACAATTTAGTGTTTAAATGATAAAACAATTGAAAGAGAGCGACTATATATTTTTTATATAATATTGTTTTATGACGATTTACATTTTGCATAGTTTTTAATTTATATATTAACGTGTGTTTTATTAGAATAAAATCGATTGAAATGTAAAATGTAATTTTGTTTTAGTGAAATCTGCCAGTCGTCCAATAATTTCTACAATTTGTGACTTTTTATTTTATATGAAAATAGAATCGCATATGTTTCCGGTAAAATTGTTTACTATTTTTAAACTTGTCACCAGCGTACGAACCATAAAAATCTATACGTATGCTTCGTGCACAGTTTATAAAGGGATATTTCCTTTGAAGCGATAGTTTGCGCCTTTACTCACGCTAGGAAGTTAATTAGCATTTAATTTTAGCACGGCGATCGCATGTGTTAATTTACCACCACTGCTACCGGAAGTGGTGCCGAGGGCACGTGTTTGCTTTTTTTTACACGACCCTTTCGCAGACTTCGTAACGGTCGATTTCCCTTCGCGTGTGGCTCGATTGAACACGTCGCAATGATCGCTCACATATATTATTGGGGTCATAAGTCCTCGAACAGTCCAAGGCTTAATCGTTTTTATTCGGGATCGTTTATACTCTATTATTCGTACTCGATTCTCTACACTGAAAAAAAATCTGGTAGATTCAACCAGTCGTCTGTTAGAAAATGGACGAATCAGAATTCCCTTTAGGATTTACCAGAATTTCTTTAGGATTTACCAGAATTCCTTTAGGATTTACCATGAAAGGTATTTCATAACCAGAAGTTTGGTAGACTTTACTACAAATCTGGTAAATCCTAAAAGGAATTCTGATTCGTCCATTTTCTACCAGAATTTTTTTTTCAGTGTACATATCTTTGTCCTGTTTATAAGAATACAAAGAATAACTCAAATAATAAAAAAAGGGCTCAGAGCCTGAACAAGGTTGTAGTGTCCAATAAAATAATTTTAATTATAAATGTATAATATATAAACGTTTTGGTCCTTATTGGGCCATTCTCAGTATAAAGAAGAGATAAGTTCGATTTAGTACATGGATGGATTCGCAAATTAAATATCTACAGAGAATTACGCAGTCATTAATATAAAATTAAAGGACAAGAAAATTATCATCAATTGTAACGCATGGATGGATTGACAAATTGAATATTTACAGAAAATTACGTTGTCATTAGTGTAAAAATAAAAGGACAAAAAATTATAATCAGTTATGAGACGGTGATATATAAAACACGGCGCAAGTGAGTATAATATGTTGATTAAAAAGGAGTTGGAACCGTGTTGTACTGTGTGGACGACGTTACAGTAAAGAGAAACAAAGAATAACTTTTGAATACTTAGCGTACGCGGAGAGAATTGTGTCTCTTAAAGTTTATCCTGAAACTCATGTAATCGCGGGACAACGTGGTATTTTGAATAATTTTATGAGAGTTTTTGAAATTTTACCATACATTTTACTAGTAAAATGTGTACTAAGTATAATTACTAGTAAAATGTGTGGTAAAATTTAAAAAAACTCATAAAGTTGTTCAAAATGTCACGTTGTCCTGCGATTATATAATTTTCAGACTAAATTTTAAGAGAAAATTCTCTCCGCGTATAAATAAAGTTATTTATATTACGCAAGTATTTCTTGTTATTACCCGGAAAGACGCATCCGCAAGAGAAGGAGAATAAAAATATAATTAATGTTTTTTTTTATTAATTTAAGTCTTTCGTCGGAGTATATACTTTTCTGACATTGACATTTTTTAAGTTTTTATTCTGGTTATAATATTTTTAATTATACTAATTGTACTATTGATGAAATTTTTCGTGACAATTTTGTAAAAGAAAGAGTCCTTTTTAATTAAGAAAAATTATATTCTGCTTTAGAATAATTATTGCACATATAGATTTATTGTATATACATTAATATATGTGTGTAGGCGTATGTGGTTTATCACCTTTTTATGTGAAGTATAAAACAACGGTGTTTGAGAACAAATAGATTAAATTGATTGTGCAAGTTCTATAAATTTTGCTCAATGCATATCAATTTTAATGAAAGTAACTGTGATATTCATCAAATGTCGAAGGCATCCTTTTAAATTCATATTAATAATATATCGTGCATAAACAATATTATTTGTATATTTACACGAAAATCGATAGAAAGTTCCCGTCGCGAACGCCACGTGAATTTATTCGATAGGCAGGTAAACGTACAGGCGCACATACATATGCATGTAATATATACAGGTGCACAACGGTAGCTGTAAGATACATATTCTCCCTGAGAATATGTTCCCTGCCGAGGAAATGCGAAAACTCCGGTGCGATAGCGCGAAGAAACTTGAAGCAAACAAAAAACCTCTAGATGTTTGATAATGCAGAATTTCTTGACAAAAATTTCTCTGCTGCATTATAATAATTGTTCATTCTAAGCACTAGATAAGTAATTATTTCTTACATAATACAGAGGGAAAAATGGCTAGGTTTAGTAATAGTCCATATTGGAAATGCAAGTTTAATTAAATTTATGTCACTGACCAGCAAAGCTGGAATGGGCAATTAACGTTCGTAATATTTGCAATAATATTGTTTATTCATGATACGTATATCTTGTGCATATATAAAATGAAATATTGATTCTTGTTTAATTGTTAATGGACAGCTATAGAATTCTATAAATCCTCTATCGATTTGGTACGAAAATTATCTTACAATTAGAGTTCACATAATACGCAGATAGTTTTTCATTCTTTAGTAACCAATTAAAAATTTGTGAGCAGCAATTATCTTTAATACCTTATGAATAAAAGGATATATTACTGTTTTATGAACAAAGTGCCACGTGCGCTGAATAGCAATTTATTTAATAGCAAATAAATTGTTACCATAAATCTTTACGCGGACAATGTTCGTGACAAGAAAATTAATGAGGATATAATCGCGCACAATTCGATCGAAGCTTTGCGCAATCTTAATTACCGACAAATTATTTTAAGTTCTGTATTTATTCCGTTGAGGCCTCTCCATCACCTTAAAATTCGTGCAATTGTGCTTTCTCGGGCGCTGTACCTTCGCCTACCATTTCGTATGAAATCGAATAGGACGAACGAGACGGCTCGATTCCGATTTTTCGTTATCATTCGATTCGCATCCAGAACTATAAATGGAACGAAATGCTTTGCCTCACAGAGTGATATTGCAATTTTCACTTTTATTTTTACAGAAAACATATATTCAAATAGAAGGAATTATTTTTACTTCATTAGAGAGTGATAGGGTCTTTAACATTATTTTCAGGTATTAATGGCGTTTTTATATTTATGCTGGAATATATTTACGTGCTCGTAGTCAATAAAATTTTTTAAAAATTAAGAGAAGATTCAAAGGTTACATTTAGATTTAAATATATGGGAAAGCTGTTTCTCAAAAATACTGTCTCATTTTTACAGAAGTCAAATAATTATTAATAACACAATGAGTTTTTTTATCATATTGTTATTTGTAATAAGATGCCAGGTATTCGAGTTAATTTCAGAACGCAGATATATTTCGGGTTGGCTAAGTTCTTATATACATAGTAAGTTTCGCCTCGAGCGTGAATTTTTAATCGGAGCGCAACCTGATTAATCGCGATCAGCCGGCTCAAAATAAGATAAAGGAAACCAGTCGTACCGGATTAACGCGGTGGCGAACGGCTGCGGACACTGCGCATGGTACGTTGCGAAAGTTTGACTCGATCAGACAACTTCGTCGTATCGGACATTTTCGACCCGCTATTGCATAATTATCGTTCCTTTTTAATCAAGTGCCGTAAGTTAGCTTCTCAGCGTTAGTCCTTTCTCCAGCCTCCCCTCTTTCTCTTTCTCGTTTAGTAGAAAGCCGTCTCTGCGCGAATTTAAACGCGCCCAATTCGCTTCGAAGCCCCTTCGCTTCCGGACGCGGTGCTTGCGAGTTTGATGTTTACGTCGAAATCGCGTGCGGGAATTTGGTCGCGGAAGGCAAATGAAGTTTTGCTTCACCGAGTGAACATTCGCCACTGCAGGAGGCGCGAATTCTCGCGCGTGTTCCTGCAATATTATTTGCTTACATTATCGCGATAATATGAGTGAGGCGTAAATAATTTGGCGCCGTCGTAATTTCACCTGTCCCGTTGACGTAATTGTTACATTACGACGAGGCGCGTTTCGAAAATGACCGAGATACTTGAAACGGAACTGATATTGAAAATTTCAGCGCTTTATTGCTTGCTCTTTCGCTACTGCTCCATCTTACAAGTAGATAGTGCGCGCGCGCGCACCATGAAACCGTAAGTGTCCGATTATGATCGATTTTTCCCTACTCGAATATGAATCGTTTAGTAAATATGATTCTATATCGCGTGGATGTGCATACTCGCCGGCTTTACGAGCAGATATTTGCGGGCAGGGAGCCTGTGCTCGCTTATTTCCGTTCTTGAATTTCAGCCGCGGAATTCTGGAGCGAGAGCCGCGTTGTGTATCGCACTCGAAGAATTCCCCGAAGACTGCACGTACGATGCCCATCTCGAGATTAACGATATAATTTTCTGAATCTTGAGTATCAAACGACGTCGGTTTCGATATCGACAGGATCGCTGGGAGTTGAAGAGTTTCGCAAAATCGATAAGAACCGATCTCTTGTTTCTCGCAATCAGTTAATTTCGCGAATGGGGCGTCATCTCGGCAAATTATTCACGCTTAAGATGGCAGTAAGTGACAAGATTGCGCCCAGAAAAAAGTTTGAATGTTGACCTTACTGGACATTTATTTAATTTCAAAGAAATTATTTTTTACCTTAACCAAAATTTTATTTGATTGATCATTAATTGTGATAAGGGCGATAGGAGCACGTGACGAATAGTACGATTTTTCACAATGTGTTTGTAATAAAATGGAAAGAACCAGAACACAATAGTTAGTTTTTGAGAATATAAATATCGACATGTTTCATTTGAAGACAAACGTTTCGGCTACTAAAGGTGATCCTTTTCAATGACAAAACAAGATCAATACGCCAAATATCACAAACTTTCGGAGACACGCCGCATCGTTGGTGTGTGTGTCGCGGATACGGGGATTTATTTCTCCACCAATTAAAGCAAGGTTTAAGTTGTAGAGGATCGTGTCAATTATTTGATTGAGACTGGAATCTCTAAGGGCCAGTTTCACAAACGTCGGTTAACTGTTCCCCAGAGTTCAGTCAACTCCCCTATCTTTTTCTATCTTGTTCTCGAAGATGAGACAGAGGATCAATTAACCTTCGGTTAGCAGTTAACCGACGTTTGTGAAACTGACCCTAAGAGAATTCATATCCATGTCTTCAAGTCTAGCAAATGCTTTAGTAGAAGTAAATACGAATTTAGTGGATTCAAAGAAACATGATTTTAACGTGTCTCATTCGTTTAACCTAAGAGCCGATTTTTCCAAACTCTTGGTAAGCTAACCAATAGTTAAATTACATGTCTATCTTTGTCTGATTTAAAGGAAAAAACAAAGATGTACGTATGGATTAACCATTAGTTAAATCCAAGAGGTTGAAACAACCGGCCCTTAATCTTTTTTTCTGGGTGTGTATGACAAAAGGGGATTCTCAAATGAGACAAACCACGGGAGATTTTCATTCCGGAATGCTCGGGGGATGCTGTTAAATTTCGTAGTGACTCAACGAATTTGATTCAGTGGAATAGTCGTCACTGCTTTTACTCAATGTCATTTTTAACTGTGTAGTAAAATTTATTATTTTAACAGAAATCCTAGTAGAAAGAAAACAACCGCGTCCTTTAGTCAACCCATTTAATGATTTCTTCTAACTCCATTATTGAGTAGCAGCGGCGACTCTACTCGCTGAGGTAAACTTGGCGCTATAAATTTAACAGCGCAACAAGATAATATCGGAGCATCTTCGCGCACGACGTGTAAGGTAAAATGACGGATCTCCACTCGGTGGGAAGTCGCGGCTACGCGTTCGCACCATTACGCGATCGTTATAGCGTGCGGGTTAAACGCGTCGATTACGTCCGCGATTGGCATCATCGCCACCAGCGAATTTCCCGATCGGTCCCGATCGTCCCAGCAGCGCTCGCCTTGGCGCGAGCACGTGCGCATTCTCGGGCGTGTAACGCGGCGATTATGCGAAATGGCATAATGATGCGAGTCGCGGGCGATGCTGGTGTCGGGAAGTTCACGGCCAATCGCCCAATCGTGCCTCCATGATGAATCTCGGAATCCACGCGCCTCCCGTGCGTCTTCTCGCGTGACTTCTCCTCGCGCGCGGGAGGTGTGCATCACCGAGAATAAACCAGGCTTATTATTAGCTTACATCATCGGTGCGAAACGTCGTTCCTCCTTCGCGCACTGTGCAAGCCGGTTTTTTTTATTCCTCTTTTCTCAAACGCGCCTTGCAGCTGACAGGCGCAAACAAGGCCCGCGAGCTTGCGACGTCTGTACAAACAATTAGCTGCCGGCGTGTCGCAAGCACGTCGCGAAATACGACGTGAGCCCGCCTCTTTTGTGACGAAAAAGTCGATTCGAATTCACACGCGATGATAAAACCGACCGTTATTAACTTCTCGACAAGTAAGTTCATTTTATAAAAAGTCTATATTAAAAGAGAAGATTCTCCTTGTTGGTGCCCGAGACACGCTCGATTGTTCAAGTCGTCGAAACGTATCCGACTTTATCCTCGATGTTGAAAAAAGTTTATAGATACTGACCGATAGAACAGAACTGCAAAAGAATAACAAAAAATTGTGTGTACATGTATGTTATTTTCATACTACTTAATTTGACATTTAAACTGACATTTAACTGTGATAAATCGACGATTGTTCAATTGAATGCACCAGTAATTATGTAATGTACGAATCAGAATCGCGCGCGCCAGGAACGCGAGATCGCCGCGCGATCGGACGTTTCGTTTCAGATCAGAACGAATCAGGACGACACTTTTATTGGCCGTGCTTGCCTGATGCAACGCCGCATACCGCGGCATTAGATCTCGTTAATGCAGCGACGATTTCCCGCCGCGGATTAAGATTCGACGCGCAGCTCGGCCGAGGCGAGGATAAAAATGAGAAACTCAACTGGTGAATTCCCGATGCGTTACGGTGGCTCGTTTACAGTTACGTGCATTATTCTGCAGAACGGTTTCCTTCGGAACGTTCGTTGCCCGTCGATCGTCTTACACCGCGACTCGGAGACGAGATGGAGAATAACGCGACACGATCGCAAGGCATACACTTCGAGGGGATCCCCAGGTATTTTATTCGGCGAGTTCGAATGTCGCTTGTCTTATTCTTTAGGCTGGATCTACAACAGACGCAGCAAGCCGCAAGAAATCGACCAATAACAGTCGTTTATTCTTCTCATATTTGACTGTTGATTGGTTGATATTTTGTGACTGGCTGCGTCTTAAGGCTGGATCTACAATAGATCCTCAAATATGAATAGAATAATCGGCTGTCATTGGCCGATTTCTTGCGACTTACTGCATTTATTGAAGATCCAGCTTAACTGAAGAATAAAGACCTGCGTCCACGATGCTACAACTTGGACCAAGCATCGTGGACACAGGCCTTAAGACAAGAGACATTCGAACTCGCTGAATAAAATACTTGCAACTTGCTGCGTCTTCAAGTTGGATCTACGGCTTGCGACTTGCTGCAGAACTAGCCTTATGGAGCCAGCTGTAATATCTTGTTAATTACTCTTGACACGAGAGTCGAAGTCGCTTCTCCTTGCCGGATTCCAAAGAGTGCTCCGTTTACAACAAGTTTCGATGAGCTCGAGATACCTCGTGCGACAGCAGTTCCGCCTCGGCGACGCGTAACTACGCTTAATAGTTTTACTACCATGGAAACAAGCCGCTATTTATCTTGAAAACATCTCCCGATACCGTTCGACGTCCGGTATAACGGAGATCGTAACAGATTCCGCGACGGACTCGTCAGCAGTGACAATCGATGCGCATCTTTCTGTCATTCGCTGCGGTCCCTGCACCTGAGAAGGGATTTCTCGGGTATTAACAGCTCGTTAGGATACGACAAAAGAAGCAGCGGTTCACCGGAAAACCGCGCGGGGCCGATAAAATTGGTTTGCAACGACCTGTAATTTGTAGATATCCGTTTTTCGTTCTCGAGGAGAATCGTCGCTTCTTTACACGGAGAGGGAAGTTTTTCTTAAAATTTACCCTGAAACTCATGTAATCGGGGGACAACGTGGCATCTTGAAGACCTTTATGAGAGTTTTTTGAAATTTCACCGTACATTCCACTAGCAAAATGTATTTGTTTAATCTAAATAGATTTTTTTTCTGGATGTAATCGTGGGACAACGTGGCATTTCAAAGAATTTTGAGATTTTTTTGAAATTTTATCATACATTCTACTAGTAAAATGTATGATAAAATTTCACAAACTCGTATGAAATTCTTCGAAATGTCACGTTGTCCCACGAAATAAATCTTTTTTTTTCTGGACGTAATCGTGTGATAACGTGGCATTTCAAAAAACTCTCATAAAATTTTTCGAAATGCCACGTTGTCCTACGATTACACCCAGAAAAAAGAACTTAAACGAATGATATACGGTGTATCTTTGAATCTACTAAATTTCACTTGTACTAAAACATTTGCTAGATTTGAAGAAATAGATATGAATTCTTTTAGACATTCTAGTCTCAATCGAATAAAATTTTGGTTAAAGTAAAGGCATCGTTTCTTTGAAATTAAATGGAAGTTCTAGTAAGGTAAAAATTCGAAGAAAATCTGTTTGATTTCAAAGAAATTTGTTTCAGGGTGTCCATGATTTTCGGGGTAAATTTATGAAAAAATTCTCTCCGCGTGTTACAATACATAACGCAGCCGACTATTGTTTCGTCGCCGTCGCTGGCGCGTGGCCGCGTGGCTCGCGGTAAAACATTTTTATACAGGGTGGGACACCGTGAGTGTTAGTGTTGCGATTATCGTGAAACGTTTAGACGGGATATTTTTGGCATCCGCTTCGGTACATTAACGTACGTTGTACATCAACGTCGTATAAATTCTCCGTAAACGGTATTCTCGGCGATTCACGTGCAAGGTGAACCAAATATAGCTGGGCGACTTGACGTTGAAGAATCCGACGATCGATTTGTCTGCGGGCCGATTAAAGCTGTTTATACGGGTTAGCTCGGCCTTCGTGCCGTTTACATCTTAAAGTTAACATCCCAAAGAGTACGTTCACCAGTAAATAGGCACGTTTGGACAAAGTGTCGATCGCGAAGTGAACACGGATTGACACGGTGCGACTCGCGGCAGCGGAGAGGAAGCTCCTCGACTCGCTCGTGTACGGAAAACTTGGGAAAAGTGGACGATGGCTTTGTATCGCCCTGTAGAGAACACATCGCGTAAATACCAGCGTACGTTATTTATGCGAGTCTTCAGCGAGCGGTCCGGTTTTCCGGCCAAATTTAGCCCGATAAACGCCGAGAGGTCAAACGCATGGAAAAACAGCTCAAGCAACATCTCACACTGATAATTTTACTCGGTTCTTATCTGACAATTGAATTTTTAAAACGTTTATGCTATCGCTCTCGCATGTCGTAATGACCTTTTGTTCTCCCCGAAATTTATCGTCGTGACCAACTCTTAAACATTTAATTTCGGGACATCAGTTTCCGAAAATCGGGACAGAACCAAAAAAATCGGGACTTTTATTAGTATATCAGATTACCTTGTAATATGCATGTATGTACATACATGTCCCTTCTTGTTCATTATTCATATATGATATATCTTGACATATTATTTTTTTAAATAGGTATGTTGAATAAATTAGATACACGTAGATAAGGCAAATGTTTCTTCATTATTAAGTCAACATCGAACATAGTCTTTTACTATTCAACAGAACATAGTCTTTTACTATTTTTCAAATATAAATAATCATTAATCTAAATTAGACTAATAAAATTCTTAAAATAAAATGAAAGGACAATCATCAACGGAACATAAAAGCAGGAACATAAAATATAAAGGTTATAATGAATTTTAGTTAATGAATATATGACGTATTATTATATTTTATATTATTTATCTTACATTATGTAAAAAATCGGGACAAATGACGTCCCGCCTAAGGTTCTCTCGGGACAGCTCTAAAGAGGGTCGAAAATCGGGATGTCCCGAAAAATTCGGGACGGTTGGTCACCCTAGTCGTGGGCATCTAGAGTTCTGTCCCCCCCCCTAAAAAAAAGAGTAGCTTATCAACCGGCCACTTTTAGGACAGCTCGACGAAAGTCATGCACGCCGCAACATGCATCGCTCTCCTGCTTATACACAAGCCGCATTGCAAAACCGCAAACGACACACGATCCCGACAGCCTTGAAACAGCCTTGCCCACGGCTAATGCGACTGCTGCAGTCGCATTCGTGTTTCTCCAGGCCCATACCGGGCGTGCCGAGGGTGAGAGTGAGGTGGGTGAGAAGAGCGTGCACGATATGGCGAAACGCGCTTGGTACTCCACTCGCGTTACATTTTATGGATGTGATCTCGTATGGCGCGATTAATCAATCGCGCCTGCGGTAACACATAATGACGATTAGTCGTTCTGACGCGGCACTTGCCAATTACAGGTAAATTGGCACGGAGAAAGTCGTTATTTATACTCATTATTCTTGGAACGATAGAGGCGATTGCTACATTATTCGACGAACAGCACGAATCTTAATTGTGTTACCAGCACCGATTATTGTTCTCGGAGTTATAGAGATAAGCGTCTAATGTGAGATAGCAGGTTTTCAACATCCCAATACAATCGCGATCTTCTTTCGCGGCGATTGCACAGTCCAACAATAAATTTTCTCCAAGTAGATCTCACACCAAGGGCAATAAATTTATGGCGGCACCGACAGGCGATGCCGATTAATTTAGTGGAAACCCCGCTGTCTTATATTAGGAGGCCTGTATCGTAATAGGGGACCTTCCTCTGTGTACGACGAAATGTCGGACGCAGCTCCGATGATTTTGACCCTTTGGTAGTCCTTATCGAAACGGTTACTGAAGTCGTTTCGAAAACGTCGAGATTTCAGTCGATCGCCTATTTACATGTGAAAAAGTCATTACGTCATTGACCTGATAAGTTTCACACTTCGTTCGTGCCGAGTGAATTGAATCTGGAAATTGAACTGTTTCGGGCCGCGTACCATCGGTGTCGCGCATTGATTTTAACCGCGTTTAATCCTCCGTACATATCGGCGGCCCAATTTTTACGTTACGTGACTCGCTGCTATCTTTCTGCGTATTAACGGCGGTTTCGGCCGACCTTCGGAATGACCGAGCGTGTGTGAGCTACACACACACATTCGTCGTGTCGTTTAAAGGCCAACCATCGAACGGAAATAATAAGCGAGAGAAGAGCGAAAGCGCGTATTTTATTATTCATGTATCCACCACGACCGGTGTAAATATACCAAGCTATTTGTATCGAATTTTTTAATTAGCACAAATGACACAAATACATTCCTCCTCTTGCAGTGCGCATTCCAGGACAAAGTGATCATCATCCACGGGTGTTTTCGATGAGAATCTTTCACTTTCAATTGTGCTTTTTTTTATACTTTTTAATGATGCCTTTTTTTTATTCTTCCCCGTTTCTTTCGCGCGTTTATTGTCGATGTGAAGTCGATAGGTCGCCTATTGTGTGATAAGCTCCTAATATGAGATAGCAGGGTTCCTACTATAAATTAATAGACGTCACTTATTGGTTTTATCATGAAATTTATTGCTCTTGGAATGAAAGTTGTTTAATGGTAAATTCATTGTTAGATCATGCAATCGTTGCGCAAGAAGATCCGTGATTGAATTTGGATGTTGAAAACCTGCTGACCTCTCGTATTAGAAGCCTATCTGATCATAAGGGGCTTCTCTCTATTAATAATCGCAAATTAATTAGATGCGGGTACGTGCGCAGGTATTTATCATAATGTTGTATCGAACCGAAACTACTTATTTCGGTACAAACGTCAGATGCCAGATGTAGGCTCCATTAGTGAGCTCCATTGCGATTTGTCGCGTGTTTCACGCTCACGTACGAATCTGATTGTGCAAAGGTCAGCCCGAAACGAGGCTCCATAGCTAGCTTAATAAAGCTTTATGGATAACGCCTAATCGCAATGCGGACTGAATACAGCGAACTTTCGCGTTCGTTATATCTGAAGGATTAACTCGGTCTCGCGTCTCTACAATTCTGCGAGAGTTCGCGAACTTTTACTTTGTAAAAGTGTCGCGCGTAATTCAACTTGAACTCCACTTCCATGAATTTTGGCTGCACTTTAGCTGCACTCTCGAGAAGATTCTCATTTATGCGGCTATGTTTCATGTATGTGTATCCTGAGCTAATCCAATATGATTAAACTTTCCGAAGAGAGAAAAAGCTAATGCGATTGCCGTGCGGTTTTCAGACCGTTAACGAACGCGAAGAATCATTTTATATAATTTTATACTTGGAAACTGAAGACGGATATCCAAAGTAATTTAGATTATTCAAAGGTAGTAATTAATATTGGATCGGACAATAATTAGTATCTTTCAATGGCGGTCGAATTTAATACAAACTTGAGACACGTACGTTGTTTCAATATTTTTTTCAACGTTAATTTTCGAAAGCACATTTTATATAAACTTGAAAAATCTCGAGAACCACCAGTGCCATCTTCTTTTCAAAAACCAAGATGCCAGCGGACGGATTAAAAAGTTGTTTGAAAATGGTTAACGGTCGGAACTATTGTTACATCTCATCAGGAACCACAGAACTTTTTTAAAACTAAAATCCCGTGCTTGAAACGACACGACTTGAGATGCCACGGGAAGTTACCATCTTATATTTTCACTTTTTCTCGATCCAAGTTGAAATGATTTCTAGAACCTGTCAGAAACTGTAGAACTACTACGGACGCAAATGGAACTGATAAGGCAGCATTCATAGTCAGGATCTTATATTTGAGATCGTCCTAAGGTCATCTTTAGACACTCCGTAGCCAACGAAACGTTCCATGTAGCATCTTGAGATAAACTTAAAACGCTCTTAAACGTACGAACTGACTGTGAATATCGGCCTTGATAAAATTTTCGGTTTTTGAAAGTGGAGTGTCAATTTCACAGCGATCTTCGGATCTCTGGCGAGCAGGGTATCCATCGTGGAAATGTTCGGAATGAATTCCGATCGGAATTATTCCGTTTCCCCTAAAAAATACAATCAAAATCTAGAAAGTAATTGAGCAATTCCGTTCGCAATCTATTCGAAAATTTTCCGTGAAACGCGCGCAGTCTCGTTTGAAATGTCACCGCGTGTAATATTCGGGATTTGGGACCAATTGGGAAGAGTCCTTGTGCCACTATTACCAACTCTGAAACACGCACAGCATGTAGTCGACGGCATTTTCGCCTTTTTGGAGTCGAGTCTGCATTACGCCAAGCGCTGACGTATTTGGAGCAGCGGACTCGCTTAAACCGGCAAGACCACACACTGCAGTGGTGATCTTTCATTCGATATAGCTGATTTCGTCCCGTTCCCTATTTCTCCAATCCTTCCTGGATTCCCTCGCCGGATAATGGATCTCGACAAAACCATACGTTGTCGCTTCACCAAGGGAGATAATCAGGGACGGAAGCAAAGGAAAATAGCCAATCATTTTTTGTTTTTGTATCGATCTTCATTTATCGTTAATTTCGATCGAGCTCGTCACATAATTCGCTCGCGTCAGTGCGCACCTCTTGACATTTAATATTTACGTAACGGAATAATGAATTCTGCCGAAGTGATTTACATTCTATCCTCTTAATTTGGTAAGAACGCCCACCAATTATTCAGAATCGATTATCGGAGTGATACTGGAGCGCGCGCATGGATAAAACTTGGATGACGGTGTGGCGATATTCATCGAAATTTGCCCGCCGAAAGTTAGCCCGAGTCGGCCGTTCGAGAAGAATATTAATTTTTTACGTACCCAAATAGGATAACGGACAAATAGACAAACACATGGCGACGAAAACAGAGCGAAAATTGGAAAAGGTGAGAGAAGGACCTAGGAGGACTCGATGTTTCGTGAGAGGAGAGGCCTCGCGGCGAAAGAATCGAGGATTCGACTGACAATGAGTCGCGGACTTGATAACTCGCGGACGTGTTATCTTGTACTCGCGAAACCCTTAAGAAAAAAATGCAGTCAAAACTGATGAAAAACACTGATCGCCAACTGACAGATAACTGATCATTGTAACTGATGACAGCACAACCAGTATATTGAAACAATTTTACCAGTTACTGATACAAAAACTGGCCATTTGTTCAGTTTTACATTCATCAGTAACTGATGAAACTTCCAGTTCTAGTTGAGCCATCAGTTGAGTCACCAGTTGCAGCTCATCAGTTATCCAGTCAGTTAGTGTCCAGTTGCCAGTTCAGTTCCCTTTCACCAGTTCTGTTAAACCTTTTTTTTATAACAATGTACACATATTACACAAGTATTTTATTACTATTGTTGTTTGTGTAACAGCAATGTAAAACTATTACAATTGATTATTGACCGTCACAAAGTTACTAATTGAGAAAAAGAACTAATTAGCAGCATCAGTAACTGATGGTGTTAAATCCGGTAACTCGTAGCGTTCTCAACGGAGCCAAAACGGTATCTGGGCGCAGATACGCGCTATCGGCAGCAAAATCCGGAAGCTGCGTACGCACAACAATACCCAAATCACGATAACAATTTCGTCGTCGTGTCAAATGCGTCTCGATACAAGTTCTGCAATCCGTAACACCGTGCAGGAGCGCGCTAAACCGTGCCGAACAATATCTGGCTAATAGAAATCAGCGAACGTAATAGGGTGACCGACCTGTTGACACCCGACTATAATACTGGGCGTATCGCGCGGTTGCCTTAGGTAGAATTAACGATCAAATTACACGACGGAGAGGCTGAATTAAATGCTCGCCCGGATCGGCTCGCAGGTCGGACAATTCGTTTTGATGCTCCCGATTGCTCCATTGGCCTCTGAACGAAATCCAGTGACGCGTGAAGCCGAAGATAATTTAAGCGGCACACAGGCGGCGATAAAGTCGCCTCTCAACGACTGCCGCTGCGAAAATAATCGTCTCTTCCTTCTCTTGTCGCGTAAATCGTTAATTTGCAATTTAAAGTCACCTTCTCGCCTCGCGAAGCGATTATACGCAGCTCGTCATGCGGATCCCTCGTACGGTCTTGAATTACTTCAATCGAATCGATTTATTACAAAGATTAAATCGATCGTGCCTTGTGAACAAAAATATATTCGGCATGGTGCACGTGTGAAAGATCTCTCGTTAAGAGATTCAATAATTATTCGTCTCAAGCTTGTTATATACCTACATTCATTTTTTTTCCTCGCAAGTAGAGGCGGACCAAACACGGAGCTAATAGCAAAATTTATTTTTACTTAATTTTATGTATTTTATGCAGCCGATGAATATGTATAGCGTATACATAGCGTATACACACATGTATGTACGCATGTACGTATCATGTAATTTCATACCTTCGACAAAATTAGAAACAGAACTCGAGAAGTTTTGATTAATCACGGACTAACTATGTCACGAAGGTACAAATACGCAGGCCGGGTTTTTGCTGAATGCGAGACGTAAGGTCACGACTTTCGACCTACCGTGGCGACGCAAATGCGACACGCAATCGCTTCGTTAGTAACGCCTTCCTGTATCACGAGCACTTCGACGAACAGGTGCTCGATCAATCAATAGATCTTCCGTCGCGCGAAGAAACGCGCGGTTTTTGTTATGTGCCTGTTGCCACGAGACGGCACCCCAAAATCTATACCTAATGGCACCCTGCGTAAACATAAACGAGGACGATAGTGAGATTCTAGAAACTCGCTGGACGTGGGTTCGCGCGACGGATTAATCTTTGCGCCTTGAAATAATTTATTAAGGACCTACCGCGGGGTATTACACATTCGCAAGCGCGCAAAGAGCGCCGGGCTCTCCTTCGTAGAATAACGGGGTATTTCGCGACGCAGGTAGAAGATTAGCGAGCGATATTAATTAAAACGTGATATTGAAAATGCAGCGTCGAAGTTAGGAACTATCAGTATGCAAAATGTAAACTGAAACTCTGGGAATTGAATTTTCATTCGCAGCCCCGAGGGTCGCGTTACACAAGGAAATTAATTAGCTCTCAATTATGGAGCATACAGAAATCTTTAAATCCCTAATATTTTCAGCAGTCTGACTGTAATTGTTCGTAAATTATACAATTGATTCTTAATCGTCAAACTTTTTTAATTTCCGTACCTTCGCAGATAATTCGCGACCGCTCTCGTTTACGGCTACCGACAGAAACGACTTGACGATGAAACAATGGGACGCGGCTGCGGTCCCTCGCAGAGGGTTTCGCAATTCGTTTGAGGGGAAATCCCGTCGCTAAATTCCGCGACGCTCTGCCGCATTTCGTTACCAAATCCGATTCCGTGCGTTCGAGACGCGTTGTTCCGGGTCTCCGCGATAATTGCCTCGTGACGTCCGCTTCGGGCGAAACTTTGGCAACCGCAGGAGCGAGCCCGGCGCCGTCGACGCGCCGCGACGCCCGCGTCGCCGCTCAATTATTGACTGGTGCCCATCTCGTTACACCCTCCCACCCCTGTCCCAGCATCCTCGCTCCGCGAGCCGCCCGCAACACGGCAATGTCCGCGTTTACGTCCAGCTAATGAAATTTTCTATCGCGATAATGGCTAATGAGCGCCGCGAGCCCGGACGCACGTCGCTCTTCCAGAGGATATCCGCGAGTATCGGCTCCGAGCTCGGTCGTCGAACACGCGGAAAAAGGGAGACTATCAAAATAGATGGAGAATTCACGGTTGGATTCGGGATCACGTCGAAACTTGGAGCGCTTTTCAGCAAGGGACACAAACTAGCACAGTGCAATCAGAGAATCATTTCCTTGTTGTTAATAAAGACAAACAACAAAGGTAAAACAAAGAAACTAGAGCGCCTTTAGGTCCGAGCAAGATGTTGGTAGCCCAATAATTGTAATCTAAAATGTGAATTTATATGCCATTTTCCACCTTGTCCTGCGCGCCGGCTTCTTCTCGGAAACGTAACACAGTTTCATTTAGATGAAATCATTGTTGTCGGTAAACTCACATATTAAAATCGATAAACGATTTCTAATTATTTTTTTAATGCTACGTTTAGTATTTGATTCCTCCCCGTGCTGTAAAGAAGTCTTGTTGCGAAACATATTATTTCAGCCAGGATTCGAACCTCGGACTCCCTCAATCCGCGATGAGTGTTTGAACTAAGGCTGGTGATTTCCTTCGAAGGCTTCGACATTCGAAGCTTCGAAGTTGACTTCAAACTTCCGAAATCTTTGAATCTTCGAAGCTTCGAAAATTTCAAAGTTAACTTCGAATTCTTTCGAAGCCCCGAATCTTCAAAGTTTCGAAAGCTTAAGGGATTTCGAAGTTAACTTCGAACTTTGAAGCTTCGAAGATTTCGAAAGTTCGAAGTCGTTGAAAGAACGCTATTTTTCAGGCAGCGTGTAGAAACAAATATAATTAAGGGAAGGTAAAACAATTCACTGTGTCACACAGTGTCGCCTGTGCACGTTGCTGGAAGGCACTCTTAATCGTCAATTTCGCGAGCGCTGAGATGCGATTGATAATTAGTTGGTGCGATATCTTATGGCAATCCGAATAGTTACATTTGGTCTATGAGTAGGTGCTTGGATCTGATAACCAATCGGGATGTAAATTGTCGCTGTAAAAGCAGATAGGTACGTGTCGATTGCACAGCGATATATTTCTTTTGCTATTATTCTACGGTGGTAGAACCAGCGTGCTTAATCGGGAAGCGCGCTGCTATGAGCTCGCGTGTCGCTCTACTTTTCTGGGACACGCTCGCGAACAGACGCTTCCAATCGGGATTTTTCGCTAATGTCGCCCTTAACGCGCGAATACGCGGGCGACAAGCACTGCTGAGATGAATTTTCACATTTTACATCCGCGAGGGAGGGAGGGGGGGGAGGAGTGAATAGAGCGGGCCTGTGAAACAATTTTACGGGCATCGAACCGGCGGAGGTCTAACAATGCGGATAAAGCGGCGAGACTCATCCGCGGGCGTTTCCTCGCACTTCGCAATTGGCGGTGAAATTATTGGTCGCTATTCAGAATTCGTTTCATTAAGCAGTATTTTCTGACGCTGCGCGATCCATTCGCGGCGCCAGGACGCTACCCGCGTCCCTGCGTCGGCATTTCCCGCCCATGAATACCGGAATTCGATGGAAAGTTGCCGGAGAATCCCGCTGGTTATAGCTTTACTTTCGCCCACGGTGTCGGGCGCGTTTACGTCACGCCACTTGCTCGCCTATATGTTCCAGACAAAAACGGGCGTTCATTTTGCGATTCATTACGGGACGCTCATTCGTTTGCGTTTCCGAATCGTTCCGCGAGCGATCGATGTGGAACGGAGATCTCAAAGGGCCTGGTCTGATTACAAGCGACAACTACTCAACGTATAATATGGTCTTTACGTGTTATTTTCGCGTTGCGTGTTAACTAAGTAATTAAAACACTATTATGTGATTTTGTTCGACTCGCACGAGATTTTCGTATAATTTGCCATATTATTATAATTATACAAAACTTTATTTTTACTCTTTCCCAAGATGATTGGTAAGCTATGCGTCATAATTAACATAATTAACATGTTTCAGTCTTTTCTTGACCGTGTCTGGCATTTTTAATGATACAGAATTGCGAAAAATATTACCTCAACCAGGGTTTGAACCTGGACTTCCCTACACTCTAGGCGGGCGTCTCACCAATTCGGCCAATTCGACGACATATAAATTAACAGAATCATACACACTAAATTATAAGATTGAGTGGTGAAAGCGTATTTAATAAATGTGGCCAGCTGAGGTCGATCGAAATTTTACAAAATTATAAGATTGAATCGTCGATATTAATTTTAATAATCGCATGCTCTAATTTCTCTTATGTTGCGTTTTGTTACGAATGGATTGCGTATCATTGCACTTGGGAATTTAATCAAACATTCCGTCCCGATGTTTATTACATTTACATCCGGCTGCTGCTCGTCCGAGTGAAGTTGATAAATCCGCGAGTCGTCGCCGTTGTCACGCGACCGACATGACGGGCGACACCGTTAAGCCTCTGGAAATGGAAAATATTACGGAATTACGAACAGAGGGGGTTCTTACAGGCGCACAATGCTCCCGCGAGGAGTCCTGGCGGCTACAATCCTCTTTTCATTCGCGGCGAGGACAATGCACCTACGCGTGGCTCAACGCGAGCGAGAGGGAAGCGAGATCCGTTGCAGGCAGCTGAATATTTTTTTCCCCATTTTGTAATCCAACGTCTCGATAGCTCGTCACGTTCGTTCGTTAGTGTCTCGAAGAAGACCGCGACACTATTCGAGATGTCCCCTCCCTCCCCCCCCCCCCCTGGCACGCTCTTGCTGCGAACGATGTTGCATAAGAGAGCGCGGTAGTTGCATTCAAATGCAGATTGCGGCTCTGTTACCATTGGGCTACCAACAGCATCGCACCATCGTGCGTGGCATATCGGTATAATTAATGAATGAATAGCTACTATTTGGCACGTTTGAAAAGAGAGAGGATGATTTATCAAAACGAGGAAGGTACACGATATTACCGGGCCGTATGAACCACCAACAGGTGACCAAATTTCGGATCAGATACCAAATGCGGATCAACACTCTGACGAGTCACTAATAAGCGACATATTTTAAGTAGTTCACTTAAATTCTGCTCTTTTTATATATGCAGGGTGAGTCATCCGACAAAATTTTTGAGAAGGTAGAACGGATCGAAATAAACAAAAAAGTCCTGCACCATTTTGCAATTTTCGCAATAGATAACGAGTAGTTGATTATTAAAAATTGTCTTAGCCCATCAGTCTACCGCCCAATTCGAGCGCGCGGAAAGTTGTTTATCGCAATCGGCAATGGCTACGCACGAGCGGCGCGTAAAATAAATAAGTAAATAAATAAATCAGATGTACGATTCCATCGGTTAATTTCGCTTTAATTTAATTTTTCTGATCGCAAACGCGTAGCCGGCTATCGCGACGCGAGTCTAGTCGCGCTGTCTCCCCCTCGCCATATTTTTCTATGTTCCATGTAACATACAAACATACATACGGACAAATATTTTGATGCCGAATTTCATTTTGATTGAAAAGGGCTAAGGAATTGTTATAGCTCGGAACGGGGGTCTAGCGTTACGCGTCGTTCGTGCGTAGCCATTGCTAGAGACCCTGTAATCAGAGACTGGCCATAAGAGAGTTCGTCGAATCGTAGAAGAGTGAGATAGCCTGTGTTTCTCTTTCGCTCGCAGGAATTTGACAAACTCTTTTATGACCAGTCTCTGATTACAGGGCCTCCAGCCGTTGCCGAATGCGATAAATAACTTTCTGTGCGCATGGCAATGTCGATCGCCGGGAGGCCACGTCTCACCACGCGCTCAAATTGGGCAGTAAGTCGGGCTAAGACAACGATTTTTAATAATTAATTATTCGTTAACTATTACGAAAATTGCAAAATGGTACAGAGCTTTTCTGTTCATCTCAATCCGTTCTACTTTCTCGCAAATTTTGTCGGATGTGGAATGACTCACCCTGTATATATATATATATATATATATATACCATACATTTACGACTTTACGCTATACTGTCGACATCATAAAAGGCACCGACGGGTTTTTGTGTCGCTTATTAGCGACTCGTCAAATTGTTGATCCGCATTTGGTATCTGATCCGAATTCGGTCACCTTACCCTAAATTCGGGGGGGTAAACCGCTGAGGGCACTGTGGTGTACAGATTTGCGGCATCACTGGGCATTACTAGGCATTTTTGGGGCATTATAAAGATAAAATATATAAGATAATAAGATAAAGTAATGCCCACTGGGCATTAGTAGGCATTGGTGTACATGATTTTGCTCGGCGGCTCATCCCCCGAGAGCAACGTTAACAGCTTCGGGACATCCGTTTATCAGATGCGACTCGGCAACGCGAAGATCTCACCTCGCGATGACTCTTGATTGGATCGGCAGTTTGTTTTTTTTTTTGGGAGACGTACTCTGTAAAATGCAGTGTGTTATTACGATAAAAATCAGCGCGGCGCAAACGGGATTATACGCGAGGCGCGTATATCGACAAGTTGACTTGCCAGCGAAATAAATTCGTTCGGATTTTCTACGTGAGCGATGAAAGCTACATGGAATAAATTTTCGTCGAATTTGCAGACTCACGGGGAAGTATCGCAAAACCGATTTCCATTTCCATGCGCGCGAGTTTCCAGCGTCGGGCAAAAAGTGGAGATTTCGTCGTAGCCTACTGTTCTCTATTGCATCTCACGTCTCTTATCAATGGAGCAACGATATCGCATGCCGTATCCCCATTATCCCGTAATGACGTTTGTTATCGCGCGACCGGTTCTCTTAACCCACTGTCCCAATTCAGGCTATCTCGTCATTTTCCTGCGCGTGGCATCGCTTATTTTTTCAGGATCGTTACGACTTTCCACGATGTATTGTGTCCCGCTTTCCTTTTAATGGGAAAATGTTAAACGGCAAGATGGATAAAATAATTGTTACAATCGGGCTGGTAATTTTTCAATTTATATGCCTTCAGAAACGCAAATAAGTCCGAACATTTCGTGTTTCAATTTCGCCAATATTTTAACAGAGATTTTATTTGTATGATAGCTCGACCGTTGGCAAAATTAAATGGAGAAAAGTAAAGATTAAAATGATTTTAAACATTACAGAAAGAGGAGAAAAGGAGATTGACGCCAAATTTATTACAAGGAGTGCGTATGTCAATCTGGAATATTTTGTACATTAGGTTTGCAAAGCTATTGCGCGTTTTGATGAGATTGAGTTGAAAGAAATATTATGAACTGTACATTATCTCACACATGTATTTATTATTACTATAGATTTCTTTTCAAACTCTTAATTTCATGCGCGGAGGAACGCACGTATTTATTGCAGTTTGTGATATCACAGGAACAAATTTCGAGGCTATTAGAAAAATCTGCCAGTAAGAAATTTTACAAATCTTAAATATAAATTTAAGATTTGCAGAGACGTCGATGTAGAAAGCAGTTATTACATTTTTTCCCAACAAGATTTTTATTTCGATTTTGAGTTTTTGTAATTTATAAAATGTCGCGCGTTTATATATAACGCTATTAACATTTCTCGGAAAATTCATCTTTTTTTCAAGATACGCAGTGACTTATAAGCATATTGTATAATAATTAGCATTATATGAGTAGGTTAATCTACTTGATTAGATATAAATTGTGCTTTTTATATATTCAAGCGGTCATTACGTGCAGCTAAAAAGAACTTTGCCATTGGAAGGACGGTAATTCGAGGAAATAAAATATTTCTTCTTTCTAAAATTATACACAAAGTTAAACATTTTGTGACGTACACTTTTATACATATTTAATATATATACACTATTTTTACTATGTATAAGCATTCGCGCTCAAAACCGGCCATAATCGCGTGCAAACAATGCGATTCTATGAACGTGTAACAATTCTTATCAGCTGTTATCGAAATACGTCATCGCGTTGGTGTGTCGCCTATTATTTTACTTCTCTTATTACGCAAGGTGCTTCAAGTTGCTTGATTAACGTTGCGGAAAATAAAAACTTGCCCTTTTCTGTCACTCCCCCGCTATTTTTTTTTAAGTCGCGCGATTTCTATCAGGACGCGGGGCAGCTAATACCTTCCCCGCTCATCGCTCACGTTTCGCGAAATTCATTTATCACGGCGTAGATCGCGTTTTAATGGGCCTTTCGTTCCGATAGAAACCATCGGCCGACATTTAAAATTAATGTCGTACACTCTTAGGTAGTATTTTACAACCACCGCAAACGTGCTAAACCGCTTAACGTTGTTGGCCACGTAGCCAGCCTATCCCTGTTACCATCTATCGTGCGAAGCGCTATTAGCCATTATCGTTTTCTTCCTAAAATATTCGTCCGTTTTCTCTCGAACATATACAGATATTTTATTCTCAAGGTACATGCCGTTTTTTTTTTCAACTTACCACGAAACACACCTCTTCGATAATGAATTTTTATTGAAATTGCAAGAGTAAAGAAACGCAAATGCAACGCGTGTTTTCTCTGTTTAAAATCTCTTTCGGTCTGAAAATCGCGATATTGTAAAATAAAGCGTACTGCAACACGCGCGCGCGCGCCTGTAAAACGCTCGATTGACGTCAGTCACGAAGATATTTTTAGCTTTCTGTTACAGCGTTTAGACTGTTTAGAAAAAGAAAAAGAGAGAAAGCAATGCCCGTTTTCTTCTCGGCATGCCGTTGTGCGTGCTGCACTCCCCATCTTGTGATTATTTGTACATTTTCGGTAGCTCCGAGCGTTACTCCGTTTCCTTTCTTTCCTTCCCATTACTGCCTACCGTGCCTATCGATATTCCGGCTCTCTGGCACGATAAGGGGGGTTGGCGATGATGATATTTACGATAAGGCGGTTCTCCGGGGTTACGTGGGCGCTGTAGAGTGGTGGGCGTTGTGCACAGGGTTTATTTTAAACCCATGTCATCACGCATTATTCGGTACACCATGAGTCAATATCGACCTCCGCCTTGATCGCTCTTTACGCTCGCTTATTTAAGATATCCGTGAGACGAGCAGGGAGAGACGGTATATCGGGGGGAGAAAAAAAGAAAGAGGGAGGATAAAATAGAGCAGAGATATACGTGTCGCATTGCGTGAAACTCATTTGTATAATATATTATAATATGTACACAGAGATACCGAAATTTAGGGCCTGGAGTGATTCCTTATAGTTTTCGATGTCGTGAATCCGCAAGCGAAAATGCTGAAAATTTTACTACGCCACACAGTGGTCCAGTATGTAAAATTAGCGGCTCAAAAACTGTGTCTAATCATGAATTTGGTGAAGAACAAGCATAAATACGACGTGAAAACTCAATGAAAATTGTCATCGCGCGCGATGCTAATCTTAATTGTTTCACTTCTAATTTCAGTTGAACCCAATCCAATGCGCGATGAGAGAAATACAAAAGAAATAGGTACAAGGTGAATCTTCTAAAGATTCTTCTAAAAGAAAAACAGAAATCGCCGAAATGTTCTTTATTAAAAAGACCGATAATAATTAATTTACAGACACTGAAAACCTAAATGTAATGTATGACTATGGATTAAATACGTCACAGAGAACGCAAATGCGAATCAATGCAAACAATTTTTTTTTATTCGATAACTATTTATTTGTACTTTTTTTCATCCTAGTTACATCAGGGTAAAATAAGGTAATTTTTAGTAATACCACAATATATCAACAAATGATTAAAACACATACTTCACATACATGTATTTTTTACAAGATTAAATATACATATACACTTACCTGCAATTTTCATACTTGTAGTAAAATAAAATATTAAATTACTTTATTATCAACTGAAATTAGAAGTGAAACAATTAAGACTAGCATCGCGCGCGATGACGATTTTCATTGAGTTTTCACGTCGTATTTATGCTTGTTCTTCACCAAATTCATGATTAGACACAAGTTTTCGTTTAAAATTTTATTTTTAACCTTAACTGGCATGTGTACTTCAAAGTTGTAATCATCAATATTTTTTTTCTCGAAAAAAGGAGTTTTGAGCCGCTAATTTTACATACTGGACCACTGTGCGCCAGGTTTTTGAGAAAAGTGTATTTAGACAGCAAACCATTACATATACAGGGTGCAATTTTTATTGCGAAAATTCACACATTAAACCATTGGGCTACTTACAACCTGCTCGGACTCCATATCGGCTTTCTTATCGCTTATTGATTTACATTATATCGATCCATGGTTTAAATCTTTATTATAAAGAATAAATAATTCTTCTTCGTATATTCTTACAATCCTGTATCGTCTTATGTACGTATGTTTACTTTGAAAAACTAAAACAAAGCTAAAAGTTCGATGATGCGGTGAAAGATTTGATCTTTTTATTTTAAATTACAATGTTCGAGCTTAATTTGAGTTTTTTCGAGGTTCCTTGTACAGCGATTTTCAACGAGTGTGCCGCAGAACGTTTTAGTAATTAGTTTTAGTAATTAGTTTATGTAAATTTTCAAAGATAGTAAAAATGAATTTTTTACCTCCTTTCTCTCAAAAACTTGACACGACAGGACATTTCGCTTGCAAACTTGGGTTTACGACATCAAGGACTGAAGCTTTGTTGGAAAAGAAAAGTTTCTTCTTTCCCAGCAGAAAAATTTGTAACTCTGTGTGTGTTGCAATTAGTTTCACGATCGAGTTTCACGAAAACTTTTGAAACTTCGCTATATATTATCGTTATACGATTATCATAATTGTAAAAATATTTACGCGTCGGTATAATTGCGGTTAATTATCGTGGAGCGATTTTATTATTCTTCGATAATGCCTCAACGCAATTGTTCGGTGAATAGACTCGTAAAAAAGAAGCTTAAAAAATCAGAAATAATAGGACGCTGCTTGCCGCTCGGGCCTGAATCGGTAATAATATATAAACATTGCGCACATCGCAATAAGTGGAAATTATTCACGCAACTGCAATCCCAGTTTTTACGTCACTGAATGCGTAATTAGCCGCGGGCGTCACGTCAATATGTACTAATGTCAGTTACGATTTTATTCGCAAACCAAGCAAAATCGATGATGCTAACGTGGTCTGCCGCATGACGTACTGCGAATCTCGTAACCGTTGCGGATGAAATTAGTTGACGAAATTCGGACAGCGCGCGTCGACGGCGAGAGCTCGCCGTCGAAATCGGAGCCGTCGTCCCTCCGGCGGATCCCGATATATGCGCGGCGGCGCGTGTCGGAAGTGCTTCTACCGGAAGTCGGGCGCATCGGACATTAATCGGCACACGTTTCATTGGCAAGACCCACATGTCGGTCAAGGGCCCCGACGCCGGGAGACGCCCGCGTCTCATTTCGGGTCATGATTCATTGGCGTCCCAGCGGACCTGAAACGCTGATTCCGCGCGGCATTATGCATACGTGCCAATTTGCCTTCATTTGCATTAGACAAGAGCGGCGCGTCTTCCCGGGAAGAGCGCTCTCTCTCTCTCTCTCTCTCCCCCCTTCCTCCCCCCCCCGGTACCACTGTGCATACCGAGCGCGAAATGCGTTACCGCATAGAAAAATCCACTTGGACTCTCGGGAAATGCAAAGCGTATAACATTAACACATTCACCGCCGAGGCGTATTTTACGTGACTTGTCGTTCGCGTCAATTAAATAATTTTCTATTAAAGAGACCCAGGTAGAAATTTTGTCTGGAAACAATCAGGGCCCCATATATTTTTTGTAAAATATTTCTGGGATCCAGGTGGAAAATCTAGCTAGGATCTATGTAAAGTTTGGGACGCCTAAATCGAACAGGCCCTATCGCTGAATCCAGATCGGTCCAAGATTACCCGGAATTTGTTTCGAAAAATTATCTGGAATCTAGCTGGGGTCTATAATTTTCCTAGATATTTACTTATAAGTTTGTACCATAATTATTTTTATGATCCAGTCTGGCCCAGGCTTCAATCTAAAATTTTTCCCTAAAATATTCTCTGGAATTCCACCCGAGCAGAAATTTTAGTAGGGTTCTGATAGGGTCCTAATAAAGATGTCTTAATGCCTGGTCAGGCACTCATCAGGCAGCCCTGACAGGGCCCTGACCGTAAATGTAACGTCGAGGTTTATCCATGATCCAGACAACTCGCTCTCGCATCATATCGGCTCGCCTTTTATATTAATACGGGACGATTTTTACTTACGAGGAAGACTAACGCGCGGTCGCCACGTCGCGGCAGTATGTGGTACTAGTGCTATTTATTCAGGAGGGAATCAGGGAAAAATCTGTGTGAAAAATCACAGTGGCAATCTAGGACCCATGTAGATTTTTCCGACTATTTTTCTCTCGGTAAAATCAAGGTAAATTTCTAGGGTGTATTCTGGACCTAAACGGATATTTTTAATTGGAGATTTTTCTATCCAGGCCCTGTACTTAATCTCGGCAAATTGAGGCAGATTTCTACCTGGGGAACAACGGAACATTTAATTTATAGTAGTAAATGTACAGCATTGAATCGCGTAAAAATATATAATGCGCGAGGCATTTATTCGACGGTCACCGACGATGGCCGACGAGGTCGTAAACGGAAAGCTCAGTGTCGGTCATCGGCGACCGTGTTGGCGGTGACTGTGTTAGAAAGGACAAAGGATTGTCGTCGGGATGATTTACATATTTCTATTTTTATGACAACTTTTTTTCCCATCGCGGTTTTTCTCATCATCCCCGGCGATGCGCGGACGTTAGAAGAATTCTTGAGCTCTTGGGTTTTCGAACGTTACTTTGCATTTTTCTCAAGTGTCCCGGAATGCATTTTACCCGAGTGTATATAGAACGCATTTCCTTTCAGCCGTAGAGCTTCTTCCGCGAATGCGAAATTACATCCCCCCCCCTCCCCCCCACGTGACGCTTTACGGGGCAAACTATTAAACCGGGAGAAGTTTTAACGATGATAATTAAGGTAGTCTATCGAATTGAACTCAGGGAAAATAAGGAGAAATTATTTCTAACCAATTTAAAACCGCGATTTCAAGATAACGGAGATTTATCCTAAGATTTATCGAGATGCTGAACATTAAAAGGTGATTGCGAAACGATAATGAAAATTACTCAATTTTTGCGATTGCGCGGAACTTGAAGGAATTCGTATATCCATTGTAAGTTAGTCGAGCGTGTGTACTGTACATAAATGAAAGTGCCTGTCAAAGAAAGGCAGAGAAAGAAAGAGCAATTAGTACGCTCTCAGTAAGAAAGGAAGCAACTCGCGGGAAGACATTAATCTCCCATTTCAATCCTTTTTTTCTTCCTATCTTTGTAGGGAGGAGGTGCAGGAGCACACGGTGAGATGGAACGCGAAGTTCGAATTTTTATGCAAGATGAGCGCCAACGCGTCCACGGGCGTGCTCGATCCGTGCATTTTAAGGATATCTGTGAGAAAGGTGAGAGCAAACTTACTTTCCGTTTGAGGCGCGAACATCGCTGGGAAACGGGACGAAAGAGTGACGCGGAGAGAGATTTTTCTCTCTCGTGTTTTCACGAACGTTTTACTCCTCGTTCACATTCCCATGCTCGCGAAATACCGGAGTAAGAATCGACTATGAAATAATGGTTTTATCTTACTCATTTGTTCTGTTGTTTTATTTAAAATTAGTAAAACGAAGAAATGAAAGCGGGATAAAAGTTGTACTCTTGGGCATAAATGTTTATTAACTCTGTTGAAAAGATACGCGAATAATTTCATTTCTTATTTAATTCGAATAAACGCGAATGAATATGAATCTCCCCGTTAAAAGTATTCCGGAATAATCGAACGCTACGGAACTACGTAGTTTTTTTTATTGCTAATTTTAATTGCGTTCTTGGAAACGCATTGAGCGCAAACGTAACTAGATAAATAGTTAATGTTAAATGCCACGTGTCCTCATAAATCTCCTTTGTGCGGGCAGGAGTTGAAAGGAGGCAGATCCTTCCAGAAACTGGGCTTCACCGACCTGAACCTGGCCGAATTCGCGGGAGCTGGCCTCTGCCGAAGAAGGTGCCTCCTGGAGGGCTACGATGCGCGGCACCGTCAAGATAATTCTATGCTACGTGTGGCTATAAAAATGAACATGCTCTCCGGAGATATTCTGTTTAAAGTGTAAGACACATTATCTACCTATCTGAAGCAGCGGTATAAATGTTTGAATGCTTGCGTAACAGTAGACATCTCAGATTTTTGATTTATTACGTTACAGTATAAGTACAGTTTTTTTAAATAATATATCGAGTATATTGAATCAAGTTAATAATCTACTATATCCATAACTGGAGTCTTAATGAGAAGAAATTCCCTTTCTGGTATCTTCTATTCACGCTCCTTTTCCACACTATGTAAAAATCTGATATAGAACCGTTACGGTTAATTACATACCTTTGCTGTACAATCGAGCACAATTATGCGTTAAGGAATCAAGCGCGATTTTCATGATTTTTAGTTCTGTATTGTAAAGCGTTCATGGAAGCTTATAGTGTTGTTACGCTCGCGACACGATCCTTAGAATTGAACCGAATCGAGCTGCAATCTTGAAGAAATCGTCAAGCTCTTCCACAAGTCGCTGTTGATAAACGGTTACCAGGAAGACTCGTACGAGCTGTCAAATCATACGGTCTTATTGTCTTACCACTCCGCTGTATCAGTCTGTGTGTAAACGAGTTTCTTTTTCCTACAAGTCAAATTCGTTCGTTTCTGAGCGTGCAAACGGTACGCGACGACACGAGCGTAACAGTATATTACACAAAAATGATTCAACTCTTATCTGTAAAAAAAAACGCATATAACACATGGAATTAAATTTGAGGAAGATATATAAGTATAATAGTTTGGTCATTATATTTGTGATAAGTTAGCGCAGAATTTTATCTCTAACGTTTATTCCTAATGTGTTTCGTGAAATTGACTCCAGCGGAAAAATAAGGTCTTTGTTGGTTCCGCACTGCAGAACTGCGTCCAATTGTGTCCGCGTTTGATCGAACGAACATCTCGTGGATTCCTTTTGTTTAACGGATTAATCGATTATTGCTCCAGCCCTTCCCCGTCGTTGAAGCAGACGCAGCTGGCGGTGCCTGGGGCGCAAGGTGCACCTGGCGTCACCGGTGACGAGGTGACGGCATCTGAGAGATGCACTAATCGGGAAGATTACGTGTCTACCGGTTCATTGGCGGGAAGTATAGCAAGCGCCAGCAGTGGTTTCGGCAGTCTTCCCAAGAAGAGGCCCACACTCTTCACTTCCGGTAATTTGCTCGTTTCTACAATGTATATGATATGTACCGAAAGTATTCGTCAAAAAGTAGCTCGTAAGAAAGATTCAGTGCTTTGACTAACAAAGACAGCGTACGATGAGAAGCAAATTTTCGCTACCGTAGCTAATCGTGGTTTGCCAAGAATATTTTGCTGCCATAACTATAAATTTCTAAAGCACAGCAAAGCATTCAACTATCACAACTAAATATTAGCTGCCCATATTTTACAAGTAAAATTTTGCTGCCACGTGCACCTTTTAGCTACGGCAGCTACTTTTTTCTTTCCGTGTACGTAAGCTACATGCGAAGCATCAAGGATGATGCGATCACGCCTGTAAGGAATAAATTGTAAGAAAGAGCAAAGGGAAGTTAACTTAATGAATTGTGTGCGATTAGAACTTCTCAGCGGAACGGAAACGTACGACCCGATGACTCTCAGCGAGATCGTACCGTCGGCGGTCCCGGTGGAGGCTCTAGTGGAGGCGCACACAGAATCAGGGCACTCGCGCAACAGCAGTAATACCAGTCAACTTAGCAAAGGGTCCGGCTACGGTTCTTTAAATTCGCATAGTCAGCACAGCAGACAGAGCAGTAGCGGTGATAGCGGTCACATTAGGTAAGACTTATCATCTCGACGATCCTGCGCATCTACTTCGAACAACTTTCGAAATCTTGGCGTTGCACTGATATATGAAACAAAGCGATACTCAGGAAGGTTTATATCTCGAAGAATACTTTCAAGTTGAGCGCAATCAACGAGGACGTCCAGAGTTCTTTGAATTCCTTGTTGACAAAGTCGACTTAAATCTTCCATATTGCATTTTACTTTTCACGTCCAGTTACGTTAAATTGAAATAGAAAGCTGAACTGTAATTGTTAATTACGCGACATTCTGCAAAGATTATTGTGAATTGCCTGGTTCCATCGTTTCTGTAACAGTATACGAGTTGAAAACCGAGAGGATCTAAAGGGTAGAACGCGAAAGAATACGACGAACTTATTGCCGCGACTGGAAACGGTCGACAACGCGCGGATGATAAATATATTTCACCCATAGTTTTATCACAAGTTAACAATTTCCTTTTTATAACGCAAGACATTTGGCTTTATTAACAAGGTACTTGAGCTATAGATATCGCACCATATCTCGCTTTAAATATTACTTGCCTTTATCTTGACTCGAGAACGATATTCTATCTTCGACCTTTAACGATATCAACCTTCTATACGCTAGGTAATCGATAAAACTTGCTTGTAGAGTAAGCTCATGCAAACTTTCGAATAACTAACTGCTTTATTTTTAAATTAATAACACGAATAAAATTATATATTATATATATACACATGGCGATCTGAACGGTCCAGCAGATGACTAACAAGAGAGCGAATCAATAACGCGAGAAAATGTTCTGTTTTTGCTCCAGCCTCAAGCGATCTCTTCATTCTCAATTTCTCGACCATAACTACGAGACTCTGGACTCTGTATCTTTTTTTTACTTTACGTATGTCTCTCTCTCTTTCTTTATCTTTATGTACATGAGTTTATGATTTTTGCATGCTTGTACATTTGTGTTGTGATCTTTATAGGTCACCCTCCTGGCCGGTATGGGCGCCACGAATCCCCAATTCCTCCCAGAATCTGTCCACACAGCCGATCGCCTATCGGCCCGGCACCTGCATCGAACCTCTGTCACTGCACCCCTCCTCCCTGTCGCACCTGGTCTCCAGAGCTCAGTTCTGGTCGGCATCGAGCCCTCTCTCCTCGCGCAGCGGTCAGACAATTGTGGAAAACCCGATGAAAATCGATGTTATCGCGAAGAACGTTTATTCCGTCGGAAAGCAGCAGCAGCAGTCGCTCTGCGGAATCGGGAACGGTTTCTTGAACGACAGCGACCCGCGCGACGACGCGAACGCGGACACCCGGGTGACGTCCGGTATCTTCAGGGTGCCAGACGTGCCGCGACACTCGCGCAAGAATTACGAGAGGAACAGCTTCGAGGCGTATAACGAACGTAACGCGATGATGAGCTCGCTCGCCAAGGAGAGCAACGGGCAGCAGGGTAACGTCTTCCCGATCGCGAAGCCGAGAATCAGTGCCGCGGTTTGGCGCGGCATGTCGAAGACCTGCGACTGCATCGAGAAGGGCAAAACGAGCCCGGTGTTGCGACTGGTCGATCAGGCTAGAGCCGTGTCCTCTCCCGATCCTCTCCATAGGCCCGACAATCAAAGAGCCCCGCTACGTCCCACGACGACAGCTCAGACCCTCAGGTAGGTTTCATTCATCAACGAGTTTTCAGTTTCGCGATTCTTTCACGGAGATCTCGAGAGCGTCTCATTCCCTCTCCTCTGGTCTCCCCGGTTTCTTTATCTAGCCGTATTTCCCGTTTTTTTTTAATCTTTGAGACAATTCTACGCGTCATAATATCTGCCCTTATCTTGAATGATTGATGCCCTCTCCGCAGGAACGCGAACCAGAGAGGGGAGATATTTCCGTGAATATTTACAATGCGTTTGATTAGCAGACGGTGCGTTGCATTAAACGGTCTTTATTCGGAGCTGAGGTCATCTCATTTACAAATCGTTAACGACGACTGTATGTCCGGAATGCCAGAGTAATTGGTGATTCCGTCCTGACAAACCAGCAGATGTTCGAAGGAGCGATTCCCCCCCAGCGTTTCTCTTCCTTGTTCAACACATCGTGTTTTCTATATTAAGAACGTTAAAAGCATATTCCAATCAAGTTACATTCACCAATCTCTTTATATCAGCCACTTAATTCGTTTCGTGTATTCATTTTCTTGTTATCTTTTATTTTCATGTAATGTTTTACTTTATTTTATTTAGAGAATAGAGCGATGTGCTTGAGACGTAATAAATAATGGTAACCCAATAGAGAAAGCCGCGCGTTTAAAGCTCGTTTGTGCGTAATCGATTCGCTTGAATCTACCGCAAGAAATTAACGATACATCACACATGATCGATCATACATGTAACATGAAGAAAACGTATCAAATTGTATCGACATGCATTTTATTTAATGAAAATTGATGAATTTTTGGACAGATTTAAATTTAATATTTCGCTGTTGCTTAATTATCTTCCGTACTTTTATCATACGAGTGCAATAACTCATGTTTCATTAACCATGATAATTATGCTCGGCCATTTATCATTTCTGTGCCTTTGATGTGAGCTAATTAAAAATATGCTACGTTATTACGTGGCAGTTCCAAGTAAGGAAAGAGTTATCTAGTATCGCAGTAAGGGGATGGTGTGTGTCTCTTAAAGATTCATTGTTCTCGTGAGAACAAATACGTTCTCTTCTCGTATTTTTTTTCTTGCGTTTCTTACGAAAATTTACTAAAGCGTGTGTTCGTTATTATCTTCCGAGATTATATTGTGATCCAAGTAATTTCTCAACTACCATACAATTTAAAGTAACTTAACTGCGACGTAAATTTCTTGTAAGACATTACAAGAGATCGCATTGAAAATTTTTTATGAATTATTAGAGAAGATAAGAAAAATGTTCAGGTTCTGGTTTTTTTCACAAAATCTCATATTTTTCTCAGTTTGTTATGAAAGTTAATGAAGAATTGAAACTGCATCTCAACAAATTAATTGAATCACATTGAATGAGTGCCATGCAACTCATAATCGGGATCAGAAGCAATGTCGCTGTTATCGATGCAAATTTCATTATTCCAGTTGAAAGCTGATTGTCTGTATGCATATAAAAAAAAACAGTGCAAATCGGGGTATGCGTTGTTATGCGGTAGCTATGCTTCCAGTTTGGATGGCTTTGTGAATCCTTGCAGGGGTATTGGCGGAGGCCATCGGAAGTTGCTGGACGGGGCGGGGGGCAAGCTGGCTACGGTCGCCACCAGTCCAGCGGACTCTGAGGAGTCCTCGTTAGGGGTACCGGAAGTCGCGCCACCGAGCTCGCAGCATCGAAACAGCATTACCCCACCGTCAGTCCATGCTTTTGTCTTACGTATACCCTTCCCTTCGTGCATACGTCTCTGCTTTCCATCATTGCAAAAACACAGTAGCTTCTAGTCTTTATATGAAGAATGCTTAACATGTGTACAGCACATAAGCCCGTTATTTAATCCTCAGCAATAATTAGCTTGATGCATGCTTTGATACTTGATGTTATCCTCCACGTAGCGTCCAATTACAGCTCGTGCGATCAACATTTAAGCTGTAATATAATATATCAGATCAATTGTTACCGAGTCATTAAGAAAATTGGAAACCGACGAAATATTATTTACGAAGAAAATGAGCTTACAATTCGGATTGATTATTTGTACCAATTATTTTTTTCTTTGTACATCTGATGTCCAATCCTTGGATCACATATGTAAATTGCCCATTGTACAGAACGTGTTTCATTTTTCTGATGTTAACTGGTTAAAATATTTGACTGATATCAAGGAAATAGAAATCATTGTTTATTTTAGTCGCGCAGCGGGATGAAAGTGTGATAAAGTGGGCCCTGAACTGCCCAGTCAGGAATTTCCCAGAATGAGGGGACCTTAATGAGGCTTAAGTGCTCTCCAAGTTTGTTCCTACTCGCTACGAATAAGTGAGCTACGAAGGAAATTTAATTTCACCGTCCTGTCGCGCTTAAAACAAAACGATTTACATTTCACCTCCTAGCTCCAGTGAAATCTAGGCGCTGATTATCGTCCGAGCGCCTTGGCGATGATATTTGTCGTCATTTGCCTACGCTTTTTGGAAGTCGGTGCGTCCAAACCAATGATCCGACGATTCGTTCTAGTGTTTTGCGGCGCCCTATGAACTTTTTGCTTCTTCACTCTGTGCAATTCATCCGCAAGATTAATCCTTCAAATCTGCATGGCTTGTCGCACCTGAAATGCATGTTTCTTGCACGTAAAAGGCGCAATTCTCCGACAAAAATTCATTCAATGATATTTTTATGCACCACATTCACTTCTCATGATGAGCTATCAGAAACGATAGCTTTTACCAATTCGAAACGGAGTTTTCCTTATTGATAAAATAATTTTCGACTTACAGGCAAGTCAGATAGAAGATAGAAGTTAGAAGATACAGATAGAAGTGCAAATGACATTGTCATTTTTCAATAAAATTCGAATTAATTTTTTGCTTTATTGGAATTCCTACGGTTAACTTTCGAAGATGTTAAATTTTTTTAATTAAAAAACTGTAGCAACTTAGTTGTTTTATTGGTTGAAACGCCCCTTTTAATATTTACAATACTTATTTCTTTAAGTGGTTTAAATAAAATTATTTTAATTATCAGAAACATATTGTTAATATAATAATAACGATCATTGTATATTTTTTCCTTGTTCTTAGATAGCTCGCTGTACAGCAATCTCCGTTTGTTAAGAAAATTATTTTATTAACTTTATCTCCTCTATTTGAAACAGCACAATATATTTATGGTCGTCTTCTTTCTGCAACTTTTCTCTTTCACGTACTTATTTCACTCAATTAAAAGCATTCGTCCTTCTACACGTATATTTAATCATCTCGATCCGCACTAGAAGTCGTCTCCCCTTGTACATTTAATTGACTGTTAGTATCCTCTCGCTCGGAGAAGACATTTATTTCTTTGTACGCTTATCGGACACTCACGTATCCACATGATGTTTTTTTCTACTTTAAATGAGTGCGTTATATTATACATACTCGATGAACATTTATGTTAAGAATCAAGCAGATGCGAGCACATCGGCATGGAATCCATTTTCTAGGAACAACACTTCCCTTAATTTTAGAAGAATCTAAATCTACATGATTATTTATTAATTGTGTACCTGACACATCATCTTTATTGCTTATAGAGACGATTGTAACACTACTCTGCGGAGAAATCAGCGCAATGTGGAATTGAAGTGTTAGACATTGTGGAATTGTTGTATCTCAGGGATGTATTAGTTAGCTGTCCAGAACTTATTTGCTTCAATCAAGATTGGACGAATAAATAAATAGTTCAGAATGCAACGGACGTAGAAAGCGATCGATGAAATTCTGCTTTCGAGCAAGACGTAATCGAGTATTTCATTAAGCGCGAAATGTAGCAATTTGTAATTACTATTTATATCTATTGTGTTGACGAGTAATGGCATAGAAGCAGATAGTATGCCGTAATGGAAGATTTAAACCTCTTCCTAAATTAATCATCCAGTTTTCATAATGTAATGGTTAACGAGTTGAGGGGTAAAATTAATTCTTATAATCGTGTATTAGGTCGTCCGCACCGTTAATATTTATATCCGCGGTGTTTAATTCTTTACAATCTTCTGATTTCGCCGAATAGAGTAGTGGTACTTTATTTTTGCTTTTTTATACCCAATGCTCGGTTTAACGTGTCGCGGTATGTGATAACAATAATAGTAATATATATATTATTATTCGCAGAAATCCTTCCGGTGGTTCAGGTCTTAGTGAAACTGGATCCCTGGATCGTGCTAAGGCTGCGCTAGAGCGGAGGAAAAAAGCGGAGGATGGTGCTGGTAATCCTGTTCTCTGTAGAGTTGAAGTTACCAGGCCGAATCCTGATTCTCTTATCGACGAGCTGCTTAAAGCAACAAATTTAGAGCATACGGATCTTGAAAGTTCCGAAAGTACGTTTTCCCTTTAATTTATTATATTAATTAATAAATGGCAATTACAGAAAATAGAACGGAGGATCTTTGCGCCTTTGATTCAATTGCTTTTTTCTACGCTAGAAAGTAAAGATAATCGTGGATTGATATAACTGATATTTCATTAACATTTTAACGTAGTTAAGTTTTCAAAAACAAATATTCGAAAAATTACAAATTTTCTAATTAAATAAAAATTTACGTTTTGCAGCAACTGGTCTTCAACTCTTCATCGCGAAAGACGGTACGACTGCGCTTGGCAGTCACGAGGTGAAGAGCCAGATGCCCGCCGGTGTGTTCAAGCAAGTGGTAATGGAGGAGAACAATAGGTAACACGAAGCCATTACCACGAGGCGGCAGTATGCAAGACAGGCCAGCGCCACGTTCTCGTTGGCTCTGGTGCCAGAGCTCGTCTACGAGGCCTACGAGCCTCGGTAGTCAGAAGAGAAAACGATAATGATGGACGAGAGAATCTTCGACTTGGGAGGAGCAACCAAACGCGACACGAAGTCGTACATCCTCACTAGATCGTTCTAGACTGTAACTCTCCTCCGTACAAAAAAAAAGAATGCGCTTCGACGATCTTCGTCGAACTGATATTCGTCAAAGCGGTATATTCGAGTCGATTACTTCGTGTGAAATCCATTGTACGGATTCGCAGGACCGAGGCTGATTCTAATCATCCCACATAAGTGTGCATTAAAACGTGAATAATTGGACAACCGTGTACAACTTACGAGATTGTTAATTGCTCGGCTGACTGAAATAATTTTCATACGTGGGTTTTGCATTTTCGAAAACCCCGTGCAGTGAACAAAATTTATATACAACATTGCTGTTGACGATGAACAATCTACAACAGCTACAGGCTACGTGTAAAGCACAATTTAAAGACAAAGTCAAGTAAACGAATACCCAGAATACAGTTTTCGAAACAATTTCAAAAAGATAAGTATACATATTTTCTTTCTGATAATTCTTCCTGATAAATGAAGCACAATGATTCCCGTCGAGCGTGCTTCGCTTGGGAGGGAAGTTGTTAGTCAATAAAGTTTTAGCCAAGAGGGGATACAGAGCGTAGTAAAGAAATACAGTTACAGAAAAATGATGTGGCAGGCGAAATGCGGTCAAGGTCCGACGAAACTTCGCAATGGGAAGTAACATTGAGTAAAACTTAAGCGCCAACTTTATTTATCTACTTATAGCAATATGACGACGATGTCTTGCTAACATCTTGGACTGTAAAGTACATTGTAAAGTGACTCGAAGTCAGCGTGAAAAGAAATATCAAATTGAGACAGTATATACATATATCGTGATTATATCCTTGTATGAAAGTATTCTTGACAGCATTTCTGATAATATTATCCGAACGAAGAATGTTTCCTCAGAATGGCTCAAAGCGATTTCCAAGAGGCATCTCAGGAAATTACATTCTACTGATATTCTCGCTTTTAAATTGTAGTTTTACATTTCTGTATTAACAATTTATGTCTGCTTTATATTATAGCGTATATTTTTTTACCGTTTCTGATTATGTTCCGCTGCGCTCTTTCATTGTCTGCGAAATTCTCCTATAATTAATCTAAAAGTGTGTTTAATATGCTGAAGATAAAATCAGCTGAAATAAACGAATCGGTCAGTTAGACAGTAAGAGAGAGAATGTTATATAAATTAATAATTTCAAACTTTGTGGAATGTGTTTTGTGCTACTAAAAGCGTAGAACTATACTTTGTATGAATATATTATTGTTTTCAAGTAACTTTGCCTTGAAAATGGCACAGTTTTGATACTTCCTGAGCAATTTCGATTATTGAACTGTACTACTTCTGAACTAGCCGATTCACTTTTTTTTAAAATGGAAATAAAGTTGAAGATATTTTTCTGTATGATATAAGTGTTTCACGACTGAATATACATGTATAGGACGTATTATTATTTTGTATTGTCAAGCTCGACGAAGAATGGATCACTGTTTCGTCGAACCTTCTCCAAAGGCCCGGTGAACTCGTCGCGACCGGCTATCCGGTAGTAATCTGTGTATATAGCTGTAGTAATTGTTACGTAGGTAGATAGCTGGTGTTGTATACACACATTCTCTCCGTACTCGAATAATCCTTAATTGCTAGTGTACATTGTGCTGATGTCAAAAATGCGAATGCGCGCGTGTACTTGCGTATGTGTGTGTACTTGGATGAGTGCCCCTTTCTGAAAGTTTTTCGTATGCCTGCCAGACGGGAGAAGGAATCGTTAATGCGAGTGCTTAGTATGTCTGAATCGTTGCAGAGGGTAGTGAGTACTTCCAGTGTCCGCGGGGCCCATTTCGGAAATTAATTTGAGCGTCTTGGTCCTCGTGGCTCGCCGCAGAAAGATAACAGAGTACGAGGTTGATAAAAAAAATCGCAAATGCACAAACGCTTCTTCAAAGCGCTCTCCGAAGCAATTCGTCGGTTTGATCGCGTACCGATCTTGAATACATCTTGCGAGCGACTTCCCCACGAGAATTTCCAAAGTATTTCCTGTTGGGCGCCGCTCTCAAGATGGGGTCCGCTAATTATGTTAAACCGGGAAGACTGGTAGAAGCGGTGATGATAATCGCCGACGCTTCGGCGGCAGATACGTACCGTGTCCGAACGTGAATCGCAGGTTTGATAATAAGCAGCCGTGCGCTGTACATTTTTCTTATAAATAGGTCGATACGTTCCTTCCATCGTTGCGTTTTCTCTTCATTTTTACGTACGTATGTTTCTCCTTCTAGATCATACCCGAGTGCCGTTCGATATCACTCTCGATTTTATACGACCACGACCGCGTCACTCGAATTCCGAAAGCGACTTCCGGATTAACTATCAACCGCTATGGTGAGATCGAATCCATTTCCCGTACGTCGCATATTTTGTAAAATAACAGAAAGATTGCTCAATATATACGCGTAGTAACTTTACCTTAAAACAGGATTTTCAAGGGATTTGTAGGGAGCTTGTTGTAGGGGTTCGGTAATTATAGTTTGACAAAAGTAAATGCTTGAAAGTTTACGATCATTTTCAAAAAGCAAAAAGTGTAGAAAGTATATTATGTTTTAAATTAATTCCAGTTTTTATTAATTTATTATTCTAATTAATATGTTTTACATATTTATTAATATGTATATGTATATTATCTGTAGCTTACAATATGACAATAGATAGAAATAATTGAAATGTATAATTAGACTCGTCAGTTCTTTGAAAATGATAAATATAGTGCCATTTATTAACAAAAGAAAAACTGAACCCCCCACCATAGTCATGTTCTTCATCCTCAATCGCAGTGGTTGCGAGTTAAAACGCGAGTCGATCCGCAAGCTTTCCCGTGGATGCGCGCGAGAGTTATTTTTTCATTCAGACGTGCCGCCCGCGTACAACCCTTTTATTTATAAAAATACGCGCGCGATGACCAGGAGACGCGTAGCGGAGCGCGTCGCGTTCGCCGATTGACGATTAGTTAATTTATTGAACGACGTTTCTCGCGAAGGGGCGACTTTACGCGCGAGTATTCCTCCCTCCCTTTCGAGTGAAACACCAATGATTCCTCGTTTCTTCTTTTTTTTATATATGTTTCAAAAGAGAGGTGCAAAAAGTCGGACTCCACTCGTTCGCAGAGTCTTCCTTCGCAAGAAGCCACCACGGTCGCAGACCGTCGTTCTTTTTATTCGCTCGGCAGATATTAATGTTGTGATATTTTACGATACCGTAACAATAAATACCGTTATTACCTGTATTATTATCATCGAGCTGTATTGTAAGCAAAAATATGCTATCTTTATTTCGGGGCGGGAGGGCGACCGCCACGCAAGTCCGCGGGTCGCGCGCGTGGCCGCCTTCCTTGATTCGCAATTGTTGACATTTCGCGTCTTATCTTTACTTTTGTCAGACGAATACGAAACTTCCATGTGCTGATAATAACATTCTGAAAACCACAAATATCTTATTTATTGAAAAATCCTCTCCACGGTAACGGTTTCGTTTGTAGGAGTTAGAAGAGAGCAACGGCACACCTCATTTATTTCAGGCTTGTGATCGAAATTTAAGTACTTGAACGAACTTACCTTAAGGTGGTTCCTGCATAAATCGACCAAAATTAGAAAGAAATTGAAATTTTAGTATGTTGTAGTTGCAAGTTTTATCTATCAGCACGCAAAATACTACCGTTTTTGTTTTATAATGAAATGTTACGCTACTACATTCTATTATGATTCATAATATTATGAATAAGTAATTTTCATGTAGTACGAGTACTCTATGTGCTGTGGTATATCGAGTACTAATCCTAGGTATCTAGATCTACCTAGGATACTTGTTAACCCAATGATTGATTATCTCGGATATATTATATTACAAATAATTTATACATAACTTTGCTGGTAAAAATACAAGAAGAAGAAGGACTTCATCTAGCAACTAAAATAAAACACAGACATATTGACTTTAAAAATGAAAAGATGAAGGTACGCCTAGCAGCTCAAACGTTGAGTTCAAGCGTTGCTAATGCTCTCCGAACTTGTGAGAAAGATGACATAATTTTGATTTTTTGTTCTCCTTGGACATTTCCACTTGTGTTTCACGTGGCTCATTCGTGACTCGTTTCAGTGGAGTTAAAGGCACTCTCTCTGTGTCCTGAGATGACTGTTCTTCTTCAATCTCTGTTCATTAAACGATCACATTAATAAATTTAATTTTTTAAATAACATGATAATGTAATATATAAAAGAATGTAACTTTAATATCACAGGATACTGTTTAAAATTGTATATCATATTTAAAGTACTTCATTGATAATTTACCTTCTGTAATACTGACATTACTTGTCCTCTCCAGGATGTATTTTTCCTCGATGATATGTAGCTGTCTCTCCAGGTCTCTAGCAAATGATACAATTTGCTTCGTTAAGTATATTGCCTTACTGCAACTCTTTTCTTCTATATTTTTACTTCCAGATGCAAAGAATAAATTTAATTTTTTAAATAACATGATAATGTAATATATAAAAGAATGTAACTTTAATATTACAGGATACTGTTTAAAATTGACGATAAAGATTAATATTATGTGTATATCATATTTAAAGTACTTCATTGATAATTTACCTTCTGTAATACTGACATTACTTGTCCTCTCCAGGATGTATTTTTCCTCGATGATATGTAGCTGTCTCTCCAGGTCTCTAGCAAACGATACTATTTGCTTCGTTAAGTATATTGCCTTACTGCAACTCTTTTCTTCTATATTTTTACTTCCAGATGCACAGTTGGACAAGCTATTTTTGGAGAAACTAGAACAACACAAGCGTGCGCTTCGTGCGCGCCATTGTTCTTCCACATTATATATATTACATAAACTAATTAATTTTTAAACTTTTTTAAATTGCGAGCGAGGACGTTATACTGCATACATTCATTTTTCTTGTGAAGAATTAATCCCGTTGTTCGTTTTAAAACTTTACTTTGAATTCTCGAAGACGTCGCTGCGCCATGTTTGGTCCGCCACCAAATAGGCCAATTCGTAAAACGTAGAAAGTGCCCAGAATTTTGAATTTTCGCGGAGCTCGAAGACAATTAAGGTCCGCATGCCGACGGAGGCGAAGCAATTTCGAATTGTTGCAATTGACATCGGCGCTTGCGAATCATTTCCATCTTTTATGTCCGCTTCCAGTAAATCAATTTCAATCTCGGCCTGACCTCTTTTCAGTTTTAACAATGTTGTTTCTCATTGAGTTCCAATTATATGCGAAAAAACTTTCCCGATAAAACGCGAACTATGTTAAATTGAGAGTAAAAATATTAATAAGCTCCTTTGAGAAAAAAAGATTAATTACGATAAGAGCGATAGGAGCATATGACGATAAAGCGAAACTTGACAATGTGCTTATAAAGAGATGGAATGAAACAGAATACGATTGTTAGTTGTTTAACAAAATAAATATCGACCTGTTTAATATAATGTCAGACGTTTCGGTTACTGATACTGACGCTTTATCGTCATATGCTCCTATCGCCTTTATCATAAGTAATAATTAAAGAATCTGAGGACTCACGTACGCGACAGAGCTAGATCCGCGCGAACGCGCCGAATTTACCTTGAAACGCGAGATACGTGGTGAAAGCATACGCCGTACAACGTTACTGAAGTAAACGTACAAAAACAATTGTTTTTGTACGTTGAAATATTTCGTTGTGCCAAGCGGTAACAGCCATACGTCACAAGGTCGACCGTACGTAGTTGTTTACGAGCGCGCCGCGAAGGCCGTGACTTTGCGGGAGTTACCTGGCCGGGCCAGTCACACGGCGACGCTCGAGCAGAGAGGTAGCGGCGCGAGCTACCGTTTTTAATTTAACTATTAATTACAATACATCGGACTGAACGCTTGACGTGCGTTTTCCGACGTCAAATATCCCGTGCCGGCGACCAACGTGTTCCGGCGTGTGAAACTCGAGGCTCACTTTCAAGTCTCTCAAAGCTATCGCATGGTTTCTCGGCGGCGATTAAATCCACCAAACGGACGAGACTTCGATACAGTGTGATCCAGCGATTCGAGGACCGGACTTAAGGACTGAATCACGCAGAAAGCAAGTGTATCCGTGAATTTTGTGAACACAGTGGTGCGTTGAAAGACTTTCGTATGACTTTAAATCGCCGCGTCGCATTTTCGGGAGTGTCGGGTATCGTGCGTTCGCGATTATCAGTTCACTGTGCTATCGGTACTAATTACAATACATCGGACTGAACGCTTGACGTGCGTTTTTCGACGTCAAATATCCCGTGCCGGCGACCAACGTGTTCCGGCGTGTGAAACTCGAGGCTCACTTTCAAGTCTCTCAAAGCTATCGCATTGTTTCTCGGCGGCGATTAAATCCACCAAACGGACGAGACTTCGATATAGTGTGATCCAGCGATTCGAGGACCGGACTTAAGGACTGAATCACGCAGAAAGCAAGTGTATCCGTGAATTTTGTGAACACAGTGGTGCGTTGAAAGACTTTCGTATGACTTTAAATCGCCGCGTCGCATTTTCGGGAGTGCCGGGTATCGTGCGATCGCGATTATCAGTGCGTTCTCGTAATTCCGACTTCGGGGGTGTTGTGCAATGTGTTGGGAGTGCTGTGCGCGATATTACCGGTCAGCGTGTAACCACGTTCTCTCCGCGTTTTCGGGCGCGATCGCCTTATCACAGTCCCTCGCGTCAGGAGGACGAGCGCGTTCGTACCGGCGAGGAGTCGCAATAATCTTCATAGCGGAGAGTTATTTCTCGTCTGCTCCCGCGGGATTCGTCCACGGCGTCTAGTTCGGTGTACCGTCGAAAGTTGGAGATTCCGCGTTGCAGGGCTGGAATTAAACCCTGGTTTTCTCGGCGGTTCCCGGAAGCCGTCGCTTTGGCAATGAATCAACGACAAACTACCGTTCGTGTTTCACTGCGCGTGTTCGAGAAGTAAATTAAATATTCGGAAAGGAGATTATCCCCTTTCTTTCTTTCTTTCTTTTATTACGTGCTCCTCCATTAATATTAATAATAGCGTCAGTTTTGCTTGAACGATAATGAGACTTAACAGTAGTGAGAATGTGAATAGAACGAGTGCCCGACTCTATCAACTGAATAAGTTGAATTTACAATCAGTTTGCTTAGTCTTACTTTAACGATTAACGTGGTTACGAATGTATATATTATTTTACGAATGTATATATATAATATTTCAGCTTTATGCTTTAACCTTTGCTGTGTTTTACTATTTCTAGGTACGGCGGATCCTGCTATTCCACATCGATATTAACATTTTAATTAACTTTAGCCCTTTCAGTTGTAAAATACATGCATGAACGGTGAAATGTTTTTATTTGACAAATAAAGATCAACTTCGGACAATTCACTTGGTTGCGAAAAGTAACGTGTACTCTTTCCGTTTAGCATCGCGGCGAGCGTAATCAAAAGTGTGCGGGCACTTAATAGATTCAAGGCAAGTCGACTGGGTACCCCGATATCAATCGGATATCGATAACCTTTAGACAATTCTTTCCAAATGCATTTTTTAAACGCAACAGACACAAGCGAAAAGTTGGTAATTTTGTCGAACTTTAGATTCGCATTTTTTTCTTTTTCAAATCCGGCTGTTATCGGTTTCGATTTGCCTCGGACAGTTGGTACCCGAGAATTATTTGTGCCTGCACATATAACGCACATATAACGCTGCAGCGAGCAATGCATGTATTTTATTTCTCTTAAATATATTTATTCGTAACCATGCAACTTTCCACATGGGATCGTTCTATTTCACTTATATTTCGATGAAAAGAAAGATGGTTTCTGAATAATGGGAGAGCACAATATATGCTTGCGCGAATTTGTACTCTCGCCTAACAGCCTGGCGTCATGCGGATTGAGAGAAAAGAGGTGACTGTCGTTGATTCGCTGCCGAAACGACCGCTTTCGGGAGCGGTCTGGAAGATCCGGGATTCGTTCCCTCCTGCAGCGCGTCTTCTACGTTCGACGGGCCGCTTAGCTTTCCTTCGCGGATTAATCCCGCGGGTCCCGAAAGAAATGAGAGTACGCTCAGCTCGCTCTCCGCCATCAAGATCCTTGTTCTCTGCGTCGGATACTAACCGACGTACCTCTTGGAGGGACTTTGATCTGGCCGAAACTCGGCGGCCAGTTATCCTCCCCAGAACGCGGTGATTTCTCGCGATTTTTTTCGCCTTCGTCGCGTCTTAATTGGCTTCGAGTCACGGGAGTGCCGTACAAGATGTAGCGCGCGATCGTAATTGTGAGTGTTGTGAGTGTTGGCTGCCGTCCCGAGACAACCCCGGAGGACGGAACCCTACGAAGCCTGACATCCCGAGCAGCCTGAGAGGAGGTGGAGGCCTGAGGAAGGCATCAGGCGCCGGCGGAGCAACATGCGGTAAGTATTGATTTATACAC
>NW_011967179.1:528026-536549 GCF_000949405.1 Vollenhovia emeryi | reverse complement strand
TTTAACAATGCAAATTTTAGATTATAATTTATTTTTTATTTAATCATTGACTGATATCACAGAATTTTTAAATAAAAATCTTAATAATAAAAAGTTGATCGTTATTTTTTTAAATATTTACAATAGTCAAATATCTGATTTAAAAATAGTGAATTTTAGTATCATTACACTTGTTTCGAACGCTTTCGTGTAATTCGGCATCAGTAAAATAGCTCAAATTCTTTATATTGTATTTATATTAAGGTATGTATGTAAATATCTTAAAATTTTTATATTGTATTATATAATTTTATTTACTTTCTATATGCTTTGTATAAAATAAATTGTAATGTTATACAGTAATTTTTATGCTTAGAAAAAATAAAAAAAGCATACAACCACAAAGAAAAGAGGACCGCCAGTTGGCGGGGGTGGTGGAGGGCCTCTGGAGGTTGATCTGCTTTTACCAGTTGAAACATTGATTAAATGTTGCAATAAAAACTAATTTAACATAGCATATGTATGTATGCATATATAAATATTATATACAATATATATAATAATATACAGGGTGATTCAAAACGGAAGGTCAACCGGCGAGGAGGTGGTTCAGGGCGATGTTTAGAGTAGAAAAGTCCTTTGCCATTTTTTTTTCTTTCCAACCGTTTCACAGTTACAACAGGTCAAACATTTAATTCACAATTTAGGAGATGTACTTGCTTACGATCATGAAAATAATAATAATATTAGTAATAGTAATAATAATTGACTTTCAGTACCCTTTATTGGAGCAGTTGCTCGAAATGTTCTCCACTTGCACGCAAGCATGCCCGGGCGCGTTCTCTAATAGCGTTGTGCACACTATCCAACAGTCCGTTTTGTTGTCTGATGTCTGCTGCAGCTGCATCAATTCGTTGTAGTAGAACATCTCTGCATGTAATCTCTGTAGCGTACACCCTATCTTTCATATAGCCCCATAAAAAGAAGTCCAGAGATGTTAAATCAGGGGACCGTGCCGGCCACGCCACAGGACCTCTCCTCCCTATCCATCGACCCGGATAGTGTTCATCCAACCACCGACGCACAGGGAGTGCGAAATGTGCCGGCGCGCCATCCTGCTGATACCACATGTGCTGACGCGTATTGAGAGGTACATCTTCCAGCAACGTGTGCAGAGTGTCCTGAAGGAACTGGAGATACTGTGCGGCTCCTATTCTGTCTGGCAGCACGTATGGACCAATTAAACTGCCACCAACTATTCCGGCCCAGACATTGACATTAAATCGGTGCTGATATGAGGAGATTCGTGTAGCACGAGGATTCTGATCCGACCATACATGCAAATTATGTAGGTTCATAATGCCGTCTCGTGTGAAACCCGCCTCATCAGTCCATAAAACATGGTTTAGGAAGTCTGGATCGTCAACAGTTTTGTGTAGAAGCCATCGGCAATACTCCCGACGGCATTCATGGTCTCTTGGTGTGAGCTCTTGCACAGGACGTACGTGGAAAGGATGTAGTCTTTGATCATGCAGTACACGCCACACTGATGATTGTGGCATACCTATGCGACGTGCAATTTGTCGAGTACTAATTGACGGCTCTGCATGCACAATATCAAGAACTTCGATCTCTTGCTGCACATTACCCCTAGGACGACCACGATGATATTGTGGTTGTAGTATGCCTGTCTCTCCCAGCCTTCTGTGTATGGCTTCAAACACGCGTCGTCTAGGATGTTGTCGCTGTGGAAATCGTATCGCGTATTCTCTCTCGGCCTCTGCAGCATTACCATCACAAAATCCATAAACATAATGCATGTCCCGATACTCCGCGTTACTAAACATTTCGATCTACTTTCTTGAGCAACTCTGTTGAAACTGAACTACAGTTCGTAGAGCATTGACAACCTTGTTTACCTTGTTTTACCTTGTTTACATTCGCCAAGGGCATGCTTGCGTGTTATTTTCACGAGCGTAAGCAAGTACATCTCCTGAATTGTGAATTAAATGTTTGACCTATTGTAACTGTGAAACGGTTGGAAAGAAAAAAAAATGGCAAAGGACTTTTCTACTCTAAACATCGCCCTGAACCACCTCCTCGCCGGTTGACCTTCCGTTTTGAATCACCCTGTATATATAAGTATGTGTGTATATTGCAAATCTTTGATCAATTTTGAATAAAGTTTACTTTTAGGAAGATGCATATAGAAATATACATATACCGTAACTTTTATAAGTTATAAATGAGTAAATTTAGCTAAAATGGATTGAGTCGCAATAATATTCGGTAAAAGCAGAACAGCCTTACGAACAGATAATTTTTCTTATTCACCTTCCTCGTGATCGTCAGATTGTCGTCAGATAAAATTAAATCGTACAGATCAGATGGGTGAAATCATGCCATTCTATCCATCGCGTGGGATTAAAACGTTTTGTCATTTCTAGTTAGATAAAAATTGCATTTATTATAAAACAGACCGATTGTTATTAAATAATCACACAAGGCTGTAAATCTTTAATAGCGTCTTGCCGCTGATTTAAATTATGTTATATTAACTTATAACATTGAATTATCAAGAAAATAGGGGGACACGATTGGAAGAGAGGTAGGAATGACAATAAATGCGCTGTCCGGCGTATTTCCATCGACATAATTTATTTGGGATTTAATAATATTTAAAATAATTGCGTGACAGGATATCGATAGGCAGTCTACTCGGTTTCTAGTAAAGCGATACAGCATACACGTTATGCGAGTTTACATATATTAAAATAATCATTGATCTTTTTTCTGTATTCGAGCGCCATTGCACGTGTATACTCAGATGTTAGTAAGCCGATATGACTCTCAATTTACACACGGTTTGCTTATGCACCTCAAAGACTTATTTTTTCGCATCATTCTAAGTAGACTCATCATCTTACACTATCTCGACATATATATATTTTATTTATTTATATATCTCCATATTTTTTATACGCATATGCATTTATAAGCGCGTGCAAATATATTGTATTATGCACGAGATCTCTCGGTGACTGTTGCTCAGTCCACAGGAACATTAAATTCAAAATATAATAGTATTACAATTTATTATTTCAATATATATATAATATAGGTCTATCTACATAATTATATGTATAAGTCATAGAATCTAAATCTTTAAGTGAACGTTACGTCCATGTTTCCAATTATTTACAAAGGTACTGCCAGAGGCGTTCGCTTGTTCCTTCCTCTCTTTCTTTAATCTTGCAAAAATACGGATTGTCGATAGCTTTCTTATACCCGTCTGCTGGAAAGCATGATGAATGAAGTGGCTGAATAGATGCGTCCAAAATGGAGAAAAATTGCGCTTGCATCACGAGCAGTTTGTACCAAAAATAATGTTCTTCGAGCGTACTTTCCTATTTTATGAAAAGAACGGCAAAATATACCCGTGCGTGTAACAATATCGTTATAAACGGTGCGATTACGAAGACATGTTTTCCTTATAAAACGCTGCCCATACACGGCGTGTATAGTCGCGGTACATCAGAGTTTACATTCAATATAAAAGTACATATCGCTTTAAAACTTTATATATACAATGAAATATATCTAAATTTTACAAAATTTTGGTTTAATGTGTAGGGACACGAGAAATTTGCAGTGCTTTTACATTGTAGGTTTTAAAATCTTTTTTCACATGAAGAAATTTCACTAAAAATATACAATACTTTGCTTCACATGATTTGATTATCGTTTTTCTCCAGATTCTTAAGATTTTAAGGAAACATCGAGATAGAAGTTTATATGTATATATGTATATATTCAGAATACAATGCCCTCAATATTTGTTTATAGAAAGACAGGCACAAAAATAACATTCATGTAAGTAAGGATTTACAAGAGCATTTAATTTATACAGTGTGTATTTTCTTTTTGGATGTGTAATTTGTGTAATTTACTTTTAAAAAGTTCTTAATTTAAAAAAGTTTTTATACTCAATACATGCCTTAATATTTATTAAGGCAAACAAGACAATTTTAATAATCTTAAATCAAAAGTTTCGATTAAATTTGATTGTTTGCGGACTTGACGAAGAAATCTCGGTAATGATTAATAATTTCTAAATAAATCGTTTTAAATATAAGGGAATTTAATCGTAAATTTTCTGTGGTAAAACGTAATGTATATCATTCTGAATGAGGTCATAATTACAACAAACGGCATTTAACAGTAAAAAAATATCTTTGATACAATCAAATATGTGCAGAATATGTGCGTTATAATTAACGTTTGCATAGTAATAGTAAAGTTTTCTGTTACTCAAAAAAGTTGACTTAATTATATATTTGTAGTTCATTAATATGTAGACCATCCGAAGTTTTTCTTGTATGTATTTAGAATGTGGCAACATAAGTTAGGTGTATGCTATTACCGAAAGTAAGAAATCGAAAATATTTCTTGAAAGTTCATGCGCCATCTACGAACATATGTCCCGTTTCAAGTTACGTAAACTTTTAAGTACCATAATGAAATCAAATTCTAAAACTGTCTCAAATCCTAGTAAATTATTTACTATTTAACACATTTAATACATTCGCCTTTAACACATCTAACACAAATTGTTTATGCTATCTTTGACAAAAATATAATGTAAGAATGCTGTTGACAAATTAAGAAAATCATATCACAAGTATCGAATCATTTATCGTTGACCTAGGTGCATAATTAACATGAAGAAATACTACAATAAATATCACATGGAGCAATGATATTTCAGTTAAATACCGTAGCGATAGGATAAAAAGTCCATTCCTTAATCTTATAAGAATTAGATTTCGGGCGTTACACGTTTAACAACGGTCTTTACAATCATTCATAAAATAATAATTTAGATACTTTCATATACGGGGGTAAGTAAGCTCAAGCATACGACTGATCCAACGATATAGCTATTTTATTCCCTTTCTCGACCCAATTTCTAAGACGTCCTCTAAGTTCTTCGAGACTTTTCGATTTTGCCTTGTTTATCCTCTTGTACTTGACGTCTTTTGGCTTCGTCACGGATCTGTGATTGCTCATTACCCTATTGTATGTCACCTGAAAGCACAAATAGGATTCTTTAAAGAAATCAATTTACACATACACTAGCACGGACTTTAAAGCTAAGCGCAAGGAAAATACAGATACGGAGTACACTTTAAATCAAAATGCAAGTTTGCGTTACATTCTAAGTTGAAATAAATTTTGCATTTCTTCATTAGAGCATTTCAGCTCAGGTATTTCACAAATATTTCCCGGCAAATCGAATTCCCTTACACGCCAATAAGGTTTCACGATTTCGCTTCTCTTACCTGCGCCTGCTGGCTTTCGTCTCTGGGTCTTTCGCTGGGCGGAGAATCCGTGTCTTGAGCCAGCCTCTCGAAGCTGCCGTAGAGATCCTGAAGCCTGCCTTTTCCGTTGCCCAAGTTTTTCGTTCTCCTGTCTTCATACTCTGAATTCTCTGTCGACTCCGACGGATCCTGATTATTCTCGCTGTCACCGTCTTCCTCCACGGAATACACGGTTTCTAGGACCTCCGGTCTTCTGAGGAAACCGTTGCACCGGCGCATCGACGAATACTTGTTCGACGGCTCCACCGCATCGGATACGGAACGGATCACAGTTACGTCAGTAATATTAGAACGAAACCTGTGGAATAGAATTAGAATAAATATACATATACAGCGTAGACTCGACTGACGGACGATCTATTTTAGACGAGGGGTAACCTAGGACATTGTGGTGTACAGATTTCGGGCATTAGTAGGCATTTTTGGGAATTAGTGGGTGTTATGTGGCCTTGCTGGGGCATTATAAAAAAAATCTTAACAGATAAAAAGACAAAACAAGAGATGCGATAAGATAATAAGATAAAGTAATGCCCACTGGGCATTAGTAGGCATTGATGTACCAGCGGTTTATCTCTCGAATTTAGAAGAACATGATTTTTAACTTCATGTATTTTCGAACAAACAAATCTATATTTTAATATGCATTTTATGCATCTGGATATTCGAAGTCTCTTCGAACGGTTTTTGTGTTGCAACACGCATGAAGTTGTAAGCAGAATCTTGTTCCGAATTTAAAATATGTTGCAACTATCGCGGCAATTTTGAACGTATTTTAATAAGACGCTGGCACAAGTGATTATTTCTAACATTACCAAAGCATTGTCAAAATTATTTCTCGTCACAATGCGTATTGGAGACGCTTAAATTTTTCCGAAAGAAATAAAAATCAGACCTTTCGGTGCCTCTTGGCTCTATCTCACATTTGCTGATCATATTCTATCTAACATTTGAAACAGGGGGCATTAGTAATATAAATGAATCTGAAAAATCAATGAGTGGCTAAGAGCCTTGACTAGGTGTTAGTGTCAGAAAGGTAAGAATTTTGTTTATTAAAACAAAAATTACAGACGTTTCGGTCTTTCTTTAGACCATCCTCAGTGTATAAATATAAAAGACAAAGAGTAAAAGGAAATAATTTAAATGTAAAAGTCAATGATTAAAATTCGCTCGCAACGCAATATATAAGAAAGATGTATTCGGATTTATTACGACTGCCAATCGAGAGGTCATCTTTTCGTCGAGACATAAGCTTTGGAGTTATCAAGCTGGTAAATGTCGACTGGTTTTATAAATGAATCTATCTAAGAAACGCTCACCTCGGTGGGGCAGGATCGTCCGCGGTTTCCTCAAGCACCACGGCGCTATCGCTATCACCGAGACTGTCCAATCTGTCCAGGGCGTCGCAGGGTGGCGAGTCCCTGGTGCTCGTGCTTCTCTCCGCCAATCTGCTCTGCAATTGCCGGATCACCCTTTGTTGTCGTAGAATAATGGACTCTCGCTGACTCAGACTGGCCTCGATCTCCTTCTGCTTTCTGCAGAGCCTGGACTCGAACAGCAGAAGCTGCGACGACAACGTACGTAGCTGCTCGGCTTTCTCCCGCGTCAGTCGGGCCACCAGGTCCTCCTGCGAAACGTCACATGATTGACATTCAACGGCCGGCCGCGTCGATTTCCCACATTAATTCGCGCGCGCGAATAAACCGCGGCTCTCCGGCCGCGCGAATTAATAACGGCACGAATTCGCAGCCGGGCGCGGCCATTTACTTCGGATATTAAGTAATTAATTAGCAAGCGATCTCTCGCTCCGCCGTTATTATTAATATTTGCTTAGCGCCGCTAATTAATTTCCCCCGCTCTACCATTCCCCAGCTCGGGCGGGACGTCGCTCACCGGGGCGGTGCGGTGATAGATCGTATTTCTTTTCTGTTCTCCTCTCTCTTTTGTTTTTTATCGGACACCGGCTCGCGCGCGTTCGCGCGAATCTCATTATTGTTCCGCATCTCTCGGGTCCAGTTGCTTTACGCGTCACCGGTGCGTCCGAGATACGTGCGTTTCCGCCTCTGCGCGCGTCGGAGGAATACACGTGCGGCGGGGCTGCGTGTTTGCACAACGGTGTACGGTATACGCGCGCCGCACGTATCCGGCAGGCCGTTTTGCATGAGCATTGCCCCGCGTCTCTTCCTTCCGTCCTCCCGCGTGGAGGATGAGTGCATTACTCTCGCTATTGTGTGCAACATAAACGGTACCGCAAGACGGCCAGGTGCTACCGCCATTGCGTGTCACGCGCCTCGAGGACGGACGCGAAAAATAACTGAGACATTTCGCGGATAGACGCACGCTGTCAACGACCGGTTAATGCCTCAAAGAACAGATTCTGCTTGAAGAAAGGGGTAGCTTCTGCCTCAGACAGGCGCGTTTCTGTAGGGAACAAAAGCCGCACCGAATGATTCCGTACAATCTCGAGTCGAAATGGTATTTTGACACGTTTAAGGATAATTTACACCTACTTAGCTGATCTATACACCTACATAGACCAGCAATAACCTACTTTGATGATGTACCTTTTTACTCCTCCCTTGAATTTTTTATTCTAAAAATTTACTTTAGCCTCTACTTAAAAGGACTTTTGATGCTAAACTGGCAAAAGTAGAAATTTCCGACACTACTCAATTTTTAAGTAGGAGTAAATTGTGTACTTGAAGTTCGACCTCTTTTGCTGACTTAGGTCCTACTATAAAATAGAATTAAAGGTTCGATATAGGGCCAAAATATTTTCTCCGTGTAGGAGACGTTCAGAAAACTAATAGATAACCCGAGTCGAAATTTTGGCCCTGTGTTGAACCTTTAATTCTATTATATAGTAGGATCTAGGACAGTAAGAGAGCTGTCGAACTGCAAGTACAAAATTTACCCCTACTTTAAAACCAATAGTGTCGGAAATTTCTGCTTTTGCCAATTTAGCATTAAAGTCCTTTTAAGTAGGGGCTAAAGTAAATTTTTAGAATTAAAGATTCAATGGAGGAGTAAAAAAATATAACGTCATCAAAGTAGGTTATTGCTGGTCTATGTAGGTGTGTACAGGGTGAGTCTTTCCATATCCGACAAAATTTTTGAGAAGGTAGAACGGATCGAGATGAACGGAAAAGTCCTGTACCATGTTGCA
>NW_011967179.1:507648-525575 GCF_000949405.1 Vollenhovia emeryi | reverse complement strand
TAAGTGGGTGTAAATTATTTTTAAGTGTCAAAATCCCGAGTCGAAATTTAGTGTTATAATAGTTAAAGGATCAACTATGTTGATCAACTACGTTGATCCTTTAATTCTATTATATACCTAGTAGGACCTAAGATAGTAAAATAGGTCGAACTGCAAGTACAAAATTTACTTCTACTTTAAAACTGATGGTGTTGGAAATTTCTATTGTACTTTTGCCAATTTAGCATTAAAGTAGGTCCTTTTAAGTAGGAGCTAAAGTACATTGTTAGAATTAAAGATTCAAGGGAGGAGTAAAAAAATCTTAAGTCATCAAAGGTGTATAAATCAGCTAAGTAGGTGTAAATTATTCTTTAAGGTGTGAAAAAGGTATCAAAATTTCGACTCGGGAAACATCGGAAGTGGAGAAACGTGCATTTTACTCGCGTCCTTTTAGACCCGGTTCCGTAGCGTATTGCGAGAACTCGTTTTTGTTTTGTCATTAGCGAAATGAATACGTCACAATAACGTTAATATTCCCTGTTTAAATTCGGCACAAGTATACGGGAAAGTCGTTGCTCGCAATCGGCCGTCCCGCCGGTGGTTTCCCGCTGGGTAGCGCCCGGGGGTAGTCGGAGAAAAAGGATCATTTCGTGGCAATTATTCCCTCGCAGATTGCCGGCGAATTTAGGGGGAGAGCCCTTTTTTTCTCGCGGGTCTACCTCGCAAATCGTCCGCAGTCACGCCAAGTCAGACGCGAAATCGTCGGATGTCACGAGACGCTCCCGGCTTATCCCGGAAATGCACGGAAATCTCTTTACGGCAATGACTCGTGGCAGCAATGCCGTTTCGCTCGCCCGCGGAAATTTGTCTTTCGCGCTGGCACCATGACGAAGCCAGCGGGTACAGAGCGAAAGGCTCGAGGCGAAGGAACTCTGTCGGGTGAAAAAGAATTTCCGACGTTCCACGGTGCTCTTCGGAAGGACTCAATTGCGGATCGACAACGGAAACAAATAAATACTACTGACGAGAGCCGAGGTTCGATCGAGCTTACGATTAACGAGCCATTCGGCGAAACTTCGTTCCCCTCTTTCAATCGATTCGCGCGCCCAATTTTAATTCAATGGCCATCTCAATTACAGCGCACGTGTCTGCAATGTAGAGGCGCAAGCATAACGTTTATTTAAAACATGCACTCGTCCGCTCCGCAAAGCGGCAAAAACATATACCCGTTCGCATCTAAATGGATCACCGTGTATCTAATATTTCACTGTCCGTAACATCGGCTCGCGGGCCGGCGCGTGTTTTACGATTTTCAGAGGTAATAGCTTTGATCGATCGTCCCCCGCGCGTTCCACCCCCCCCCCCCCTAGGCCGATTTCCTCATCGGGGACGGAGCGGCGTGCGGGAGCCTTTGCATGTAGAAATCCTTCCCGGTAATTGAAACTTACCTGCAATTTAAGGGTCCTCCGCCAGGCGAGCATTTGGTGGGCCTGCGCCCGCTGTCTCGCTCTCAGCGCCGCTATGACCAGCTTGGCTTCCTCCAGTGACGTCACTTCCTCGTTACTGTCCTTCATCGACTCGCCCGACAAGTCACTGACTCGGCGGCTCTCGTCGATGGTAGCCAATATGCAGCTGTCCATCGACGTCTCGTCGAAGCTGCGAACAGAAAGTGGCGCGATGAGAGCGACTCGTCGTTCCACACCTGCCTCGCGCCGATCCTCTTTCGGCCGATTTGTCGCGAGATGTTAAAACGCCTCCGAGCAAACCTCGGCGCCGCACGAGCGATCCCCCTCGGCACGAATAACAATAGCGGAATCGTAGAGAGACTCAATTAAGACAAATCGCGTCGCGTCTACTTAAGATTACCGTCTTATACGTATAGTCTCCTGTTACAACATAGGCTTTTAATGAGATAGCGCGGGTTTCTGCTTAACGGGCCTCGTCTGGTGGTTCCCCCATGAACTTATCGCCCTCGGAGTGAAAGCTGTTCGATGGAAAACGTATTGCTAGCTCGCGCGTGTAATCGTTGCTGAAAAAGAGATTTGTAAAATTGGGTGCTGAAAACCCCATGTCTCATATTAGGAGCCTATCTCATAATAGAGGACTTTCCTCCACACTGTAAAACAATTACGCGTAAAATTACAATTGTAATAGTGGGTAATATTGGGGCCATATTTACATACGTAAATTTACGCCTTGTATAGGTAAAATTATTACCTTAAATAATAAGTAAACCGCTTGCCTTTAATTGTGTAAATTTTACAATTTTTCACAATTTTTCGTCGTGTATATACAAGTATTTACACGACAAAGAGTAAAACAATCTTTTTTTCAAAGCACGTAAATTTATACATTTTCGTTATCAATAGTGTAATCGCTTATTATGTATGTAATTTTACATACTTTTTTTTTACAGTGTACCTGTAAGTTTTCCATTTTCGTCACGTCGATTATATTGACTTCTACTGTCGCCTCGAACCTTTTCACCCACGCTCAGAATTAGATGAAAAAAATACTCGGAAATTATTAAGGGTATTGATTCCGAGGACGCGCGGGGGCCGTGAGACTTGAATTCCAGTCAAAGTGCGGTCCAAGCAGAAACTGCGGCAGAAATGCAGGAAATTTTCGAGGAGCGCGATCGAGGGGGCCGGAGGACGATGCATCGTTTCCGGACGATTACGAGTACACTTCGACGGGATACCGCAGGGAGAAAAGCTCGGAGAGCTCGTTTACTCCGAGAGGGGAGAGAGAGAGGATAAACGACTTTCGCGTTCGGAAACGAGCCGGCATGATTTAAGATCTGCTCGGATATCTCTCGCGTTCGCGCGCCGCTCTCCTTCATTTTCTCATCGGCATGGTAATGAATCATCCGGCCCGTACAACTATATGAAACCCAACGCGGGCCGTAGCGCGTGGTCATGCGCGCGGTAACTGATCCTAATACCAAGAAACGCGATCGGCAAATAAATCAACGATCATGGGAACGATACAGGTCCGGTTTAATAAAGCCTGACAATCAAGCCGGCACGAAGGCGATACGCGTGAATGATATATGCCGAGCGTTGTTATTTCTTTTCGTACGCACAGCGCGCCGTCCAGTAAAAATGTCTTTGTCGCAAGGCGACGCCTTCGTTCCGGGACGATGTCGGATTTATAGCGAACTTTCGGCGGGTCTAACAGAGATTTCGCGCGGCTGGCGTACGAATCGAATGATGGTATTACAAATTAAACGTCAAAACACAGTATTAACACTTCATTTACGCTCACAAGTAGGGACGCGTTTCCATTCCATAAATGGCACTTTCCATTTCGTTACAAAATTTGCGAAAGAAACTAAGTTAGCAAACATTTTCCAGTTTGGTGACAAATAAATTGATGTCCGTCCGTCATCTCAGGCTCTATCAGAACTTTTTTCGACCAGTTTTGTGGCCACGGGGATAAAAAATAGTTAAGGCAGGCGATATTTGGTGCCACTACCTTACATTTTTTTTTATTTTTGTCCGAGTTGCTCCGTATAATTTTTACACGCTGTCGAAACACACGTTCGTCCTGCGCTCATTTCACCTTCGCGCGATCGGCGACGTGTGTGACTTATCGCGGCGCGGCCCGATCTCCGTCGAGCGAGCCGTTTGGCGTCCGCAAATAAAAAATACCCAGCTGAATTACGCTGCGGCTGTTACGCGAGGCTGGCGTACGTTCGCGGAATAAAACGTTACTGAAAGTCCAAGTTGCGCGCCCGCGCGGAAACTTCGGCGCCGCTTTCGGGCCCTCGCGAGGGAACGCCATAAAAACGGTCTGCGACACTGCCGAGCCCCCGCGCGGCTGATATCGATCTCTATTTAGAAATTTACATCGTCCCCGCGCATCAAACGGTGTATACCTGCCCGCAATTCTTATACTAGACCGACAGTGCCACAGTATAACAAGCAGTTCACTTCGTCAGTTGTTCCGTTTTGCGTCGATCCCTTCCGACATTTTGTTGGCCCAGCCAACGAGAGAACAGTTGTATGTGCGGTAGTGCATCGAAGCTACCACACTACAGTATGTACACGCACCGGTATAAATGCTGTCCCTATCCTTGTGAGGTGCACGCACACAACTAGAGTCCCTGTAGTTGTGTGCGTGCACCTCACAAGGATAGGGACAGCATTTATGCCGGTGCGTGTACGCACACTCATACGCCGTTAGATTTGGACCAGGCATGGCGAAATACCACGTGATCGGGGCCACAAGGATCGAAAGGGTCGGCAGAAAGTGGACCTACTAGTTGTACCATAGCATAACTTTTGTTTCGTTTTGCGTCGATCCCTTCTGCGCATCCGACATTTTGTTGGTGCAGCCAATGAGAGAAAAGCTGTATGTGGGGTAGTGTAGTTTGAGTACACACACACACACACACACATATGCTGCTGGATTTGCATCAAAGACATGGCGGAGTACCACGTGATCGGGACTGCAAAGATCAAGATGGCCGGCAGAAAGTGGACCTACTAGTTAAGCCAACGGCACACAATACTATTTTTCCCACTAGATTGCTTACGAATGCCAATAAGAATTCAGTGTTTTAAGCCAACGGCACACAATACTATTTTTTCCACTTGAATTGCTTACGAACGCCAATAAGAATGCAGTGTTTTAAGCCAACGGCACGCGGTACTATTTTTCCTACTTGATTGCTTACGCGAGCCAATCAGGATGCAGAGTTTTAGATCAGGTGACTTAAGGTTGAACCCTGATTGGCTCTCGTAAGCAATCCAGTAGGAAAAATAGTATCGTGTACCGTTGGTTTTAAATCAGGTAACTCAAGGCTAATCCTGATTGGGTCCCGTAAGCAATCCAGTGGGAAAAATAGTATCGTGCGCCATTGGCTTTATACTGTGAAAGCGTCGCACGCGGCCCCCGCGCCGTGTCGTTCACCCAGAACGTAAAGCCCGCCTCCGATCCGAGAGCAGCGATCGATGGAGACACGGCGCGGTATTGTCGATAGATTATCTTCCTATTGACAGCTAACGGCGTCTCTTTTGGGCCGCGTGTGTTCGCCTCGAGGAGAATCCGTGGAAAGCGCCTCTCATAAAATTCTGCAGCGAATACATAAACGCCCGGAGTGATTCTCCATTGTGCTTGCCGACAACTCTTGCTGGGGCGCGAGTACAACTTTCGGAAGTGGGATCTTAAAGTGGTACATAATCTTCGAGAACTTTCACAGCCCGCTTCTTTCTCAATTGTTTCTTTAATTCGCGTAATGAGAAAGGACGTGGGGAGGTTTTTTTTTAGAATTTGTAACTGAAACAGCCTTTCGCGAAGTTAGCTCGAAATGTGTTTTTCCTTCGCGAGTAACAGACGTAAATTGAAAAACTCTCGAACGATTCTGGAGAAACGTTGAAAGATTTTTTCGCGATTTACTTAAAAAAAAAACAAAAAAGTCCAAACGAATAATATTACAAAGTGCTTTTAGCGCGAAGCTTCCCTCTCAAACGCCGCTTCATTTATAGTTTCGCCCTTAGTTCCAACCTCCGAGTCTCCGGTATTATAGTACGCGAGGAAGAAAGTGCGCGTTTCTCGTCGGTGCTCCACCGGCGCACCTGGAACTCCGCGAACCCGAAGAGAGACAGCTGCGAGAGTTTCCTTGTTAAAGTCATTCCCGGTCGTTACGCATTCATTCCGATCGAACGGAGAGAAATCGGCGAAGACGGCGAAACTACTGTTAACGCGCGTAATCTGCGTAATGAGCGGAGAGAGGCGTAAATCATTTGCAAATTTAAATGCGATCTGTTTAACGGTGACGACGTGTATTTGCGAAAAAGCACTTTTCCGATTCTCCCCTGCCCCCCTGCCCATCCCCCCCATCCCTTCCCCCCTTCCGCTCTGCCTCCTCCCGCCGCCCCCTTTCTCCGGCCTCTGACTAATTAAGCCCGGATAAATTATGCATGAGTCGTCCGGCTGAGTCATGCCGCGCCGTGAATTTGACGTTTTCCCTCTCGGAGGGCATCGATCGTGGGGTAACCTGCGTGAGAGAGCGAGCCGGGGATCGAAAACCCCCGCGGTGCGTACGATAGGAAAGGCCGCGCGCGTTTCCGGCAGGTAACCCCGAGAGCGAAATCACCGCTGCGATATAAATGCGTTTCCGTCGCGGATAAAAATACTGAAATAATAAAATAGCAAAACGCAATATCCGCGCGCGAGGCGCAACCTAAAGGACGACCGTGGGCTGCGAGATATTGCGATCGACACGAGCCGCGGATATTATCGCGGTTATTACTCGGGACGTATTACGAGGTAGCAATACGTGCGATTTAATTATCAATTATTATTTATTATTATCCATTACTCGTGTTCGCGTAGTCGGATGCCTGTTTATTAAAATGCATAGATTGATCGTCGGTTGTTATTTCTAATTACGAAATACCTGGGATTTTTGTTGCAAAATTTATTGAAATCGAAATTATTTATTGCGGTCGGTCGCTACGGTCAATTGGGAATTCGTTAACCCTTTGTATACATTTTTTCGTCCAGCCGAACTTTCCGAAACCTAACACTGATTCTTGTGTCCGAATTACAAAATTGAAATGCAGATTTTCTAGGCGCTCGGATCCGCCGTTATAAATTTTTTGACATTCTGATCTCGTATGTGTAAGCAGCAACCCGAAAAACTTGCGAATACCAAGTTACAGATAAATCGATTGCATTTTCTTGCAATTTTGATTCTTTATATTGGATCCGCCATCTTGGATTGTAAAATTGTCAATTTTTGACTTCAGATTAGAAATTAGTGATCTCGAAACCCCCCCAGATACCTCGTTTCGGAATGTCACTTATAGGGATGATTTTTTTACTACAGGACATCTTATACGTAGAAAAAAAAACTTTCACTATAGCCTGCTGTATTGAGTCAATCGTCGATAATTTTAGAATTTCGACTTCAGACTCAGAATTAGCCAAAAAACCTTTTAGATATAAAGACCCCGAGTCGAAATTTTGGCCATGTGTTGAACCTTTAATTCTATTATACATATAATAGGACCTAAGACAGTAAAAGAGGTCGAACTGCAAGTACAAAGTTACCCCTACTTCAAAACTGATAGTGTCGGAAATTTCTGCTTTTGCCAATTTAGCATTAAAGTAGCTCCTTTTAAGTATGGGCTAAAGTAAATTTTTAGAATTAAAGATTCAATGGAGGATTAAAAAAAATATAATGTCATCAAAGTAGGTTATTGCTGGTCTATGTAGGTGTAAATTATCCTTAAAAGTGTCAAAACAATACCAGAATTTCGACTCGGAACATCGGAGTGAAAGAAGAGTTGGTTTTCTTAATTTCGGGAGGCGTAACATATATACGTTACACCGTACTTCAAAGGATTAAGGCGCAAAAATGATGTTTACAATGCGTTTTATTTTACACCTCGCGTTCGCTATTTAATAATTCTAGATTGTCTTTGAGCTATCCAGCTCTCAGCAGCGCGATAATTTCGCGACAATTAGCCGCATGAGAACGTCGCTGCAGTTTCTCCAGTAGGTAAATGTTAGAACAACAGAGTAATTACAATAGTATTGAGAAATTATGAAAATTTAGATTTAAACAATAATAGCTTTCTTTCGAAAGCATTGCTTTAAGAAATACCTCAATCCTTTCTCTCCCTATCGTACATGTGGTGACGTTTTCTTCTTCTTCTTATTATTATATACATATTTCGTTACAATGAACAATAACGGGGGCTTCGTGACTCTTAATTAAACTCGTAATGAGAGGACCGGCGGGAAAGCGGAGCTCGTCATAATGCGCAACAAAAGATGGCATTAAAGCGTGTTTTTCCTTTAAAGCGACAATAGCAAAACGGAGTAAGCTCGTTCCATCGGAGTATCAACCGCGATCTCTGTCAGTGACGAATATGGGAGACCCGTCGCGCGCTTCGCTCTTTCCCGGAGGATTAATTCGAGTTGGCCATTGTGGCCGGGGCAGGTCTCGCGCCCGAATACGCGCGTCGCCCTGAGGGGTCCAAACATCTGAGGTGGGTCCTGGTAAATATTCCGCATGCGGTATTTCACATGCCGCGTACACGTACCGCGTAGGTGTGTGTCGATGCGCGCACACACACACACACACACAGGCGCGTACCTATCGATTGTGTGTTGCGGCCAGGTGGGTATCGCGCGCGCGAATCCACACGCACGGCGCGTTCTGGAGCGACGCGTGTGTACACGCAGACGCATCGCGGAAATACCGGGCGCTCCGGGAGCGCGGATAATGCTCGACAGGAATTACAGTCAGATGGGCGTCAAACGCGCGGAGAGTGTCGTGAAACCGCATATTGCCGCTTAGGTCGCCGTCGAATTGCCGGACAGACGTGCGATTGATCGGGCGGATCAACGGTGTAATAAATAAAATTGATCCTCCGACGACACGGAGCGCGCACGCTTAAAGAGGGCGAAACGGGTCGAGTGCGATGAAAATTTAATTATTCAGAAAAAAATATCAAGGGACAAATGTATGTAGATCGTATGAAGCATGTATATGGAAAAGGGGATTAATCTCTCTTGAATAATCTGCGCGACGAATCGTCTCTGTGCTGATATAAACTTTTGAATAATATTCGCGCTCGAAAATTAACGCGATTCGCCGCGCCTGCAATCGCGATTCGCGTTCTTAAGTGGCGTGAAATTATATGTATATTCGTAAACAATTATATAATGATTGCATGTATTTCGTTGAAGTACATTCAATAAAAGTTAGCTCCGTTACGCGCACCTTTGTCAATTAATTGGCGCTTTAAAAAGCACGTTACAATATCTTTTCTTTCGACTCACTTTAATTCACTCTTAAAGTTCCACTTACTTTTCCAGCTGTGATATTTTGTGATTTATATTTTCTGATTATGATACAACCACTTAATTTCATGCTACATGAATTTTTGCGATTCGAAGACCAGGTGCATGCCGGTTACACCAAGATAACATCGAATGTAAATAGCGGATTGCTAAATTAACTCTGGCTCGAGTGTTTGTAGACACGCGTAGCAAGTGCAGGTGTGCGTTCGAAGACCGCTATCTTCGATTATTACTCTGTTAAAGCAGTAACGGGTGTTTTCGATAACGTTATGCCATCGGAGACCACGTACCAGCATTCAGCGAGTTCCGGTCGATGGTTAAACTGTCGACCGAAAATACCCTAGAAATTCGTATACGATAAAAATGCATTTTATATACAACGACCGAATTAACAGACGATACATTTTAACTTTGGAATGACTTTTGCGGGGCGCGTCTTGTACCCGCGTTCGCGGAAGTACCTTTCCGTGTCGCCGGAGAGAAAACTTTCGGAAAACTTGGTGAAATAAACCCGCCGGCCAAGTAATGAGCTTAAATGGGGATTAGTACGCTAATTAAGTTATATTCCATTCAAGTAATACTGACTCGTCTCTAGTAATACCTCTCTCGGGTTTGCGGGATCCTCTGGTGATTTATCTCCCCATCCTGGTAATCTACGTTGAGATAGCTTAGTTCTTCGGAGAGGAAGACTCCTAGGCTCAATAGCCATTAACTACCATCGAGATTTTGTAAATATTGGAGCGGCACAACCCGGCGTTATCGAATACGTGACAGCTAGATTTTCCTTTTGCGGCGCTGTAAACTTCAGTGGATATCGAATATCGCGCGCTACATCTCTCGTTTTGCGTTGACGTTCGGGTACACCGTTAAAATTATATCTCTTAAAATAATTGCGCTGTATTTGCAAGGTAAATTCTTACCAACGAAATGCCCCTAACATAAAGTACAACGTCGCGACAACGACAATTTATTCGCGTGTATTTATGTGATTAAGTCGGGTTGCAGAAAGGAATATGTAAAATTATACGATACGCGAAGTGCATATCTCTAATTAGATTCTTTTGTCCTTTGCGAAGTATGTTCCGCCTGTGCAACGCGGAAAAACTGTCCCCAAGAGGAGATCGATGATCGTTTCACTTACAAATTATCAAAGGAAATCGATTATTGTGATTCGAGCGCATAATCCGCGATGTTTCCATACGTGACGAGTAATGGCACAGAAATTTATTCGAGTATTATTTTGAGAGATTGAGACACGGTTCTTCATTTTCTGGTTAATTGTTAACCAGAGGTCGATATTCTCTGTCTCTTCTTAGATAACAACATAGAAAAAGATGGAGAGTCCACACCCGCGAAACATTTCCGGATCCAATACTATTACACTTCAATATATCATAAAGTAGGATCGATACAGCGCCAATCATATTTGTTATAGAGAAAGGAATATTTTAATCTTAAATGAAAAATTCTAAAATGTAGAATAAAATGATATTATGTATCGTCTTTTGTCGAACATCGTGGTGTAAAATGGAGGGACAATTTCTTCTGAACGCAAGAATATATAAACTTACATTTATATAAGTTCTCCCTCGTCTCGACATAGTAAGTCAATCTTTTTTAATTCGATAGAGAAGAATAAGAATTATTGATTTTACTTTGATATTGTCTTATTTGTATACTAAATGAGATCGTGAGAAATATAAATGCGTCACGATTATTTTTTACCTCGGTAACAGAAATCCTTTCTGAGGGTGCGCTAACTTCTGGCTAACAGTTAACCAGAAAACTACCTTCGGTAGCAGTCGGGGGTAAAAATTGTATTAAAGACAAAGAAAGATCAAAATGTTACCGCGTAATATACAGGGTGTCCTGAAATTCGCGAATCAAAATACCATAGCAAGAATGTCGTCGAAAAAATAAATTAAAAAGTTATTTGCCATTTTGCCAGTGCACTAACACTATCGACGCGCGACTCACGGACAGGTTTCCGTTCAACTGTAATGTATGATTGGCCTGTTTTGAACCTCTTTATCTAAAAAAAACTACTGCTCGGAACGAAAAATGGCAAATAACTTTTTAATTTATTTTTTCGACGACTTTCTTGCTATGGTATTTTGATTCGCGAATTTCAGAACACCCTGTATATCGTACATTAAGTAAACATGAATAGCGTTCAGATTCGTTAATCTTGTACGACACAGAAAAATATTTTGTTGACAAACGTATATTGATCTGAAGTACCTACATAATCTATTTAAAAATCACGTAGGAATATTTGTAATACTAGAACAGAAGTGGAATTCGTTTTATCCCGTTCGGTGCATTTTCCTCGTTCGCGCATCCCCTCGCTCATGCGTAGGAAAAGTTCCAAGTATCGTGATAGTTGGCGTGTGAGACGGTTTTATGGGACCAGGAAAATTCGAGCGCCAGCTGATGTACTCTTAATAAATCTATGTAATAATTCAGCATGCCAGCGATCTCGCAGTAATACGCTGCAGACCTGTAATTCATACTTGCGATCAGAGAAATTGAATTTGCGCAGGGAACGAGGAAGTTTGACAAAGAGACCTTCGTGAATTGCTACGATTCATAACCAGGGCTATCTGCCGATAACGTGGCCGACGACGTTACACAGCGGTAAAATTTATTGGAATGACAGGTGGTGGCGGTGGCGGAGGCGAAGATGGCAGCTTGGCATGCTCCGAAACTGCGCGTAGCGTTAGGGCGCCCGGCCGTAAAATTCCTGACGTTTATCTCTCAGCTAAGCAGGCGCAATTTACATTTGGCATGCGCCGCCGCGCGTGTGGATATTGTGTTCTACATGTGTATTTATGCACGCGGTAACCCCCGCTACTGTGTTCGATCGTTAATTCATCAAGAAGCGGAAAGTACCCGCTTGATAAGAGTGCAAATGTTGTAGATAAAAGGAATTTTACATTCCAACGTTTGTAAAATTTTAACTTTACGAGAGCGGAGTATTTTCGAGACAATTTTACGTACAGTTCCTTTTCATAGCTGTAATAACGTTGATCTTAACTTCTCTCTCTCTCTCTCTCTCTCTCTCTCTCTCTCTCTCTCTCTCTCTCTCTCTCTCTTTCTCGCAACCGCTGGGAGCAGGTAAATAACCAAAGACATTACAATCGCAGCAGTAAAATAGCTCTCAGAAATACCCGTGCGCGAGAGGGAGGCGTTTATTCCACTGCAGAAGGGATTAGAGCGTAATATCATTCGTTACGGTCCTTCAGAATGCATTCTGCCCCTCGTTAGAAACGCAGAAAAATTTAAGCCGTAATAACGCCGATGAAGTACGCGCTCCTGACTTCCGCTGCATTACGCAGACTGGAACGGGGAACGGCGGCGGAGACATTGGCGGGGCCAAAAGCCGTAACCCTCCCCCCCCCCCCCGCGCATCGGCAACGTAAACCGCAATTTCTCAAGGGTGAAATATAATTTCTGCCAGGAACCACCGCTCGTCCTTCCCCCCTTACTCCCGTTCTCCGCGTACGTGAAAATAAGCAGCTGTCGTCCCGATGTACGGCGTCGCCGCGTTGGTCTGCCCAAAATTGGCGTAATTCCGACCGCCCTATCGTGCGGAAACGATAGCATCTGCCGAATGCGGCCTGCGACCGTTGAGAGATTTTATAGGACAGATATGCGTGTATTACAAGACACGTTGCACGATGACCGCGCGCGCGCGGGACAGGATGTAAATTTGTCTTCGCGTAAGGTCAGCCATACGTCACTGTCTCCGCCGCCTGTGAATCATCCCGCGACAATGGCATCCGCGCCTGCACTTTTCCGCGCGACTGAACTTCACAAAACTCGTGCGAAACGCGCGAGAGGCTGCGCGTTTTAACGGTGACAGCAAAGTATTCATTTTTACCGGTTGTTAGAACACCGCTGCAATCCGGCACGTTCTTCTACGCGCGCGTTTCTCGCGCGTTAAAAATGAAAATCAGAATTTAGTCGCTTGCTTTTGAACTTTGTAAGTGACACAGTGCAAACCGGATGACTCCGGGGAAATAACCGTTGCTGCCCGCAACGGACATTGAGGTAACGAAGAAATGTGCAGGATCTAAAATGAAGCCACCTCAATAATGATTTTGGAGCACACGCAGCCTCACGATGTTAAAGGGACAGTTACTTGACGTAGTTAAACCATTAGTACCGCGCGCTTATTACCGGGAGTAAACATCAGCGAGCCGCGAGAGTCAATTCACCAATATTACCAGTAAGTCAACTGTGAGAGTAAATATCGTAGGGCAACAGGCCACGGAGAACAGGAGGCATCCTCTCGAAAAATCGATATTAGAAATTAATCGGAGCAAAAACTGCACATTGCGGTATCACGGGAAATAATATCCGAAGTCGAAGTTTCCCTAAAAATAAGTTCGCCGAGAACAACCCCATCCCAAAAGACCCCAGTTACTCAAGAATTTACTCTCCCTATTCATCTTCATATCGTTGCGTCGTCCTGAGAACAATATCCGAAATTATCGGATTAATATTGTAAACAGAATGGATGGCGAATCAATAGATGTGCAGTCTCATTCATTGATGCCTGGCATTTTTATCATCATCTATACAAATCACCGAGTTTCAGACTATGCGTATGCACTGCCCATAGTAAGAATAGACTGCGCGCTTCCTACCTCTGCCGTGTCGAGAATACGTACAAACTTTAGAACGAGATAGCTGACAGTAGAGTGGTCGCCGAATAAATAGTGGGGGTAACAGAAGAGTAAGGGCAATGGTAGAGGGTGACCGCTCAAAGTATGTTGTCTCTTTCTAAAGTTTGTACGCTGCTTCAGCCAAACGCGCGGTCTATATATTATACGTCTATGGTACTAGCAGACTGCTATAGAAGCTGCGTGAACTGCAGCCTGAAACTCATCGATGTATATGGGAATAAAAATTATGAAAATGCGGATCCAGGCATTAATGAATAAGACTGGGCCGTTCATTCCGCCTGCGAGAATCGAAACGTCTACTTTTGACAGCTTGTCAAAGAGATCGTGGCTGAAAGATGCGCGTCCTTCATAGGCACCGTGTATAAGACACCGGGCGAAGGCCACAGCGTTCGGCTGACATGTCCCGTAAGATTAAAGGGTGGAAATCTGGTATAAAGGATAAACCTCGTAAAGGGTAGAAATGTGGTCACCGCCGCGCGGCGCACCGGAGTGCATTTTAGCTTTAACGGATCCGCCCGCCGGAAACGACGAGTACGGTCCACTTACGGTGCTGTCTGGCCTGTGTAGACATCATCCGCGTAACTGTAAAGGTGCGTTTGCACTATGCGGGCTCTAACGAACGAATGAGACGGTCTTGATTTAGGTACTGAATTAACGATCGACGCTTTTCGCATCAAACGCGCAAATCACGGAGGTGGTGGCGGGGCTGCCGTGCCCGTAAGCTTGAAAGATCGTAAGAGCTATAAAGCATTCGGAAAGCTCCGGGGAAATTGGGAGAAAGTCGAGGAACCCACGAACTTTGCCTGTACCGAGCGCGATTCTGGTAGCGCCCGATCGAATTTATTCCATCGTCGCTCTACTCTAGTCTAGCGCGATATAAATAACGAACTTTCGTTATAGTTATAATATATGATGCGTACACACACACTTTATACAGAATATCCCGATCAACTCTCCGCGAAATTCGATTAATCTCTTAAGAGCTCGCTAAATTTCAGGAAAAGACGTCAAAACAAAACACCCTTTTTATCTCACAGATACGAAGCAATGAAGGATGTAAGAGCCAAGACGGATGATAGTGTCTAAATGATTTTAATTTTGCAATTTACTGCGAAAAATTTACCTCAGCCAGGGTTTGAACCTGGGACCCTCCCTCTCACTAGGCGGGCGTCTCACCAATTCGACCACCCTTTTCATCTCATTATTTTATTGTATAAATATTTGATAAAACTGCGTCCCATCTTCTTCACACCAAAACGGAGCAATAGATGGTACAAGATGACAAGTCATATTTTCGTTGAAAGTTGGTAGACCACTTAAGAAGGGTTGATTGCAATTTCCGATATAAATGTATTCTGTACAAACGGACCCTAAGCACACCATCGCTACGATCACCGTCGTCGCTACGGCGGACACAAAAGAGGAGCGCGGCCACCGCGACGGCTCGACTTATCGCGCGTGGCGACCGGGATCGGGCTCATATCCGGTTCCTGCCCGTGTGCGTTGCTTATTCACCTGCGTCACCTTCGCGAACGGCCACATCTCGTCTGGGTCTCGCGCCCCGAGCCCTCCCAACCGTTAAATGAGCGGACAAACAATCGGGCCCGCCCCAACCCGATGTTAACCCTTTTACAAATACCGGGCGATCGAACAGTAGCATATGTACCTGCTTCGTACCTGCGAACGCTCGGACTGAAACAATGGGACCGGCGCGATTGGCTTTTCGCCGGTACGGCCTACGGCGCGCGTTGCCCATTGTTTCGCCGCACGTACCCACGTACACATGTAGAACGAATATGCGCGCCGGGTCTCGAAAAAGCAATGCGAAAAACACCGTGCTACATGTTCGCAATTTCTTCAAACTAGTCACAATGCCGCAGGTTGAAACCTGTGTGAACGGGTTTTATGGGATCGAACAAATGGTGGCAAAATGGTGGCGCGACGTTACAAGAAATTTACAGCGGGGAAATTATGGCTCTGTTTAAATTAAATTTAGTCGCTCTATTACAGTATCTTTTTCAGGTTTTGTAAGAAAAATATTTCTCCCATCAAGACATATAAATATACATATATACATATAACCGATCGATCAAATATATATATATACATATATATATGTATATCATTTACTTTTCCCAACTTTTCGTTTGAAAGATCATTGTTGAAAATAAATTGACGCCACACAGTTACAAAATGTCCCGCAGTTTATGTCCCGGAAAAAAAGAGCAAGGGAATGGAGGCCTAATTGCCGAAAAATAATTAAGAATAATTAATTCGCGCCCTGTCAGTCACTCGTTCGGCGAACGAATCAACGCGGTATTAGCAGGGACAGTAATTTGCAGGACAATACCAGGACACTGTTAACAAATCCGGTGATCCTATCGGAGGCGGCCGCACGGCGATCCACGCAGCGGCCAATTTTCATTACGATGCGGTAATACATTTCGGCTTGCCATTTAGGCTGTGTTCGAGTCTCGGCCAATTATACTCTGCTTGTGTACAATCAACAGAAATCAATAACACCTTGTCATAATATCGACCTCCGTTTGTACACATACACCTTCGGCGTAGGGTTAGTCGCGGTGATCGAGACACCGGGATAAACGTTACGTCGCCCCCCCCCCCCTCTCCCCGGCTGTTTCCAATAATGAAATAAATGGGCATTATCGGGTCATTAAAGTACGAATATTAATTCGATTTCTTCGGCAAAAGAGTCCGCGCATTTCTGCCTCGCTGTTATCACTGTCGCGCGCGCGCTCTCTCGCTCTCACGATAGTCGATTGACGAGCACGTTTGTCAATTCGCAGGACTTAATACCGGCCTCATCAATTAATGCGTTATGACAGATGATATTTCCCGCATCGCGCCGATCGGTTAGATCGCCGCGCGATCGCTCTTAACAGTTTACTAAATTAATTTGTCTAATTAATCGTCCCGTGCGTGCACGCTCGTCGTAATTAGCAGGGTGCGCGAATTGCTGGCCGCCGGCGCAAGCAAGGGCCCTGTGGATAATTTACCGAGTCATTTCGATGGCTCGTAGTACGTTTAATATGGACCGATGCCTGATTGCGAGGGGCATATTAACGGGTTATTAGGCAGAACGCGATAAAGGCGCGGCCTAACGCGCAAATTGCTCGTTCGCGTGTTGCCGGTCAGTACTCTCGTAAGCGTGGAGAGAGGAGAAAAAAAAGGACGGAAGAGAGAAGTGGAAAACCGGTGTACAATGAAGAAGAAATTAATTATACGCCAAGACAAACATGCGAATGAATTGACCTGTCGAAATAAAGCACCGCCGTATTTCGCGATACCGACGCGATCCCGGCTAATTAATGGCGCGAGGCGTCCCGCGTTGAGTTCGCGCGCTTCGCGAAGCAACCGGGAATTTAGGAGTCGGCCTCTTCAATTCGCGACGGAGCCTGAACCCTCTGCGAGGCGGCTCGTGAAGTGAAGTCGCGAAAGAACCAGATATTTCCATTAGCCCGGCTAGCATTTATTTATTTATTTGTTTATTTATTGCCGGAGCACAATTTCGAAGGAGCGAACGAGTAAACTCGCAACAATTGTTCCGCGTCTTCTAACTACGTTCTTTCTCCCTTCTGCGTAGCGGCGACACCTGGTCTTCTTTAGAACCTTCTGCTGTAATCGCCTTATCTCGCGCCACCGACAATATCCCTTACGACTGCTCCGGACAGCAAGAAGAGTTAACTAACCAGGAGAGTTGGTGTAACTAGTTGTAGAAGAACACGTGACCGTTGTGCGAGCATTGCTGGCGGGGGCGCAGCTCTATCGTTGAACTAATCAGTGTTTAATTTGCGGTTCTGGATCCGTAATCATATCTGATGTGTAACTTCTTGCCAGTTTGCCAGACAGAATTCGTACGCTCCCGTAACCCGTGGCAACCTAAGTCCGAACGATAAGTTCGAAAGGGCGACAAATTAGCTGCCCACTCGCTGAAACGTCGAGATCCAGCAACAATTGATATCCTAACGATGTACAGTCTTGTTTATTTATGCCTGGACCTCAGTTTTACCTAGGATTCACATTTTCATAATCTTCATTCCCATCTGTACATCGATAAGTTCCAGGCTGTAAATGGAGAAACCGCTGACCAAAATCTTGTACACCAATGCCCACTAATGCCCAGTGGGCATTACTTTATCTTATTTATCTTATTTCATCTTTATAATGCCTCAGTAAGGTCTAATGCCCAAACTAATGCCCAAAACGCCTACTAATGCCTAGTAATGCCCAGTAATGCCGCAAATCTGTACACCACAATGCCCTTAGCGGTTTACCAAGGGGAAAACCGCTGACTAAAATCTTGTACACCAATGCCCACTAATGCCCAGTGGGCATTACTTTATCTTATTTATCTTATTTCATCTTGTTGTATCTTATTTTATCTTATTTTATCTTTATAATGCCTCAGGAAGG
>NW_011967179.1:492750-505830 GCF_000949405.1 Vollenhovia emeryi | reverse complement strand
TATAATGCCTCAGTAAGGTCTAATGCCCAAACTAATGCCCAAAACGCCTACTAATGCCTAGTAATGCCCAGTAATGCCGCAAATCTGTACACCACAATGCCCTTAGCGGTTTACCAAGGGGAAAACCGCTGACTAAAATCTTGTACACCAATGCCCACTAATGCCCAGTGGGCATTACTTTATCTTATTTATCTTATTTCATCTTTATAATGCCTCAGTAAGGTCTAATGCCCAAACTAATGCCCAAAACGCCTAGTAATGCCTAGTAATGCCCAGTAATGCCGCAAATCTGTACACCACAATGCCCTTAGCGGTTTACCGAGGGGAAAATCGCTGACCAAAATCTTGTACACCAATGCCCACTAATGCTCAGTGGGCATTACTTTATCTTATTTTATCTTATTTATCTTGTTGTATCTTATTTTATCTGTATAATGCCCCAGCAAGGCCTAATGTCCAAACTAATGCCCAAAAAATGCCCAGTAATGCCGCAAATCTGTACACCACAATGCCCTCAGCCGGTTCCCCCTCGTATAGAAGTCTGTGGTAGTGGTAAGACACATACAGCCTGAAATTCGATTATTTGTACAGATGAGACAAGTGATGATAAAAATGCAGGTCCAGGCATTAACGAAAAAGTCTGTACATTTTTACGGACAGCTTTACAATGCGTGAGGATTATTATTACAAATCCCGTTGCTCTTGCTTTTAATTCCCCACCAATTTTCGGCACATTTAAGATCGAAATACCCGGAAGCAAATTCCACCGCGACTCGCGGAAAGTAACGCCGTTAGTTAGCGTAAGGCGGACAGCCATTCTCCCGCACCGATCGGAAATTAAACTCGCCGCATTCAACCCGGAAAAATAAGAGCGCCGCCAGTCGTTCGCGTTGCCGCAGAAATTAAGCGCCGCTCGCAACAATGTCCACCGCAACTCCGCGCGCATTGTCGTTTGTACGCGAGACACACGCGAAAACGATCGGCCGTACCGTGTACAGGGCTTTGCAATTATCGCGTCCTTTGTCGCACGCGCCACAGCGGACAAAGGAAACGCGGAAGAAATATCGCTTCGGGCGGAGCGGCAACGGCAACGGAAATTATGATGCTCGCTTTCAGCGATTGGCGAATTAACAGCAGCGGCGGGAATCGGGGGGGGGGGGGGGTTTAGGGGGGAAACATCGTCCATCGGTGTTATATCCTCCCCCGAAAAAAGGGGACACAAAAGAGCGAATGGCGAGCGTTTTTATTGAGCCGAGTACTCGTAAGTTCCGAGAGGATCGCTTGTCGATATCGCTCAACGATCGCAAAAAGGACACTCGACAATCCGACGTACGACTACATACATCTCGGGGGAAAAATAGTAGATATCTCTGCACCGCCACACAAGCGGCGATACTCTCATTGTGCCGTTTGATAAATGCTATTAATAACACCGGGGCGCTTATGTTTTTTCCGCGGATTCGTCACCGAGAAAGAATCCATCATGTCCGTGTTATTTTCCGTTTGTCCCGTGCGGAGTGAGGACCGAATCGGATTTGAGATCGAAATCTTACGTTCGCCGAGCGCTTTTCGCCATAATGTATTTAATAATTTGTCCGTGTATCAAATCTCTCTTGGTCAACAGAGGACTGCTGCTCCCGCACGATCGTTGAACTTTCTCTGCTTTCATCTCTAATCCGATTCAATCTCCGAGCCCATTTATCCCGACCCTGTTATATCGTGATCATAATATGATTACGATACAGCCAACGTACAGACGGGTACCTGTGTTGCACACAAGCCACGTTTCTCGAATCTTTGATCAATGTGAGGTCGTTTTCTCTTTAACAGAAACGCCGAGATATTAACGGTTCAGTTGCAGCCAACAAGATCGTTGCTCAAAATCTCACCAATCACCGTGGTATACGAATAGATAAACAGTCTCATTCATAGCGAATTCGGTTGCACGCAGTAGTGCGCAATGAGTGCGCGCTGAGGCTCGTTTACAGTTCATTCTTACGTTTATAGAGATCGTCTTAAATATCTCTTGAGATATTTTTTTTGCCAAATACTGTACAAAACGAAGGGTAAACCACTGACCAAAATCATGTACACCGATGCCTACTGATGCCCAGTGGGTATTACCTTATCTTTTTATCTTATTTTATCTTCATAATGCTCCAGCATCCAAACTAATACCCAAAACATGCCTGGCAATGCCGCAAATCTGTACACCACAATGCCCCCAGCGGTTTACCCCCGGGGGGGAAACCGCCGACCAAAATCTTGTACGCCAATGCCCACTAAATGCCCAGTGGGCATTACTTAATCTCATTGTCTTATTTTATCTTTATAACGCTGCAGCAAGGTCTAATGCCCAAACTAATGCCCAAAAAATGCCCAGTAATGCCGCAAATCTGTACACCACAATGCCCTCAGCGGTTTCCCCTTCGGGTTTATCCCTCAAGACAAAGTTAAACATAAGAATTGGCTACAAATGAGCTTCAGTGTGCACTCTGTGCGCACCAGTGGAAGCGACCGAATTCGCTATTAGTTCGAAATAGAACCTTACTTAAGCCGCTTCTTGACTCACGGCCTTATCAAGCTCTCCGATACCGAAGATTGACAACTAGCGTGAGGGGAAATATGGTGTCGAGGGGGATTCTCTCGCGGAAGTATCTAATCCGAATGGCATACGAAGATTCCGTCCACGGGGAGCGACGGCATCCCTTATACATACGTGCACACGAGTGCATGCGTAAAACGATTCGCGCGAGCATATACCGCCGGGGGATTTACCTTCCTCTGTGCTCGTGTTAGCGGCGAGACGGTGCGCGGCCTCGACATGATTTGTCGCACCCTGCGCGAACGAAAAAGCAGATTGACGCCTCGTCGCATTACAATTCTCTCCCTCCTGTCTCCCCGCCTCTTCGTCGGGCTATGCAATATCCGCCGGGCATCGCACGACAGATAAAACATCATTTATTATCAGAGCGCGTCGACCCCACGGCGTTCCTCCGCGGCGCGGGGAGGGCGCGTCGACGATCGCGCGACGACGATCTTATCGTTTTCACAAAGGGCGCGCGCCGCTCTGGTGCGAGAGCGTCCTCGCCGAGTGTCTGCTCCTGCAAGACGACCGGGACGATCGCGCGCGATTCAACGGGGAGGGACAGTTGATCGCGCAAAGGAACCCCGGGCTTCTCGGATTACGCGTCCGTGCGTGACAGTGTGTGCACGAGCAATATTACACACAATCGCGAGGACAGGCTCAGAATCAGCGGCGGATTTATGCACCCGTTCAACGCACCCTCGAAATCCGAGACTCCAGTCACGTTCCGCGTGTCGACAGGTCTTGGACTAATCACTCGGACGCGGACTCGCTCGCGATGCGCAAAATAAGAGCAACAGATTTCAAGAGAAACGCACAACTCTCTAAAGGTCCATCGGTGGATTGCCACTGGAAACAGCGATTGACTTTTAGAGAGAAGGTTTGCTCAAATGTATCGCTTGGATATTCCGACGTTTATCTGCGAAATAAACGTCCGACATAATCGCGAGTGCAGCTCGAGCGAATCACATATCGTCGAAGTAATTTTCAAGATCAGATTCGCATTTTGGTTTAACCGTTCTCAGATTTGTTCCCCGCTGTTACTTTTTTCTCCGTCCTCTCCTCGCATTTTACTCGAGAGAGAGAAAGAGTCGGGTACGTTGTCTTAATCGGACGGTGCCCATCGTGGTTGTACGCCTCACGGGTCCGAGCCTAAATCCACCGCTGAACGACAGTTAATGCGATCGCTGCCGCAGAAATGAAAAGCAAAGAGACAGGAACGAGGCATGAAACGGGAGTGGATGAAAGGACGGATAACGAGAATTAAACATCGAGAGATTCCCGTGCCAAGTGCCGTTCGCTTTTACGGTCGTCAATCGATGACTCGCGCCGCCGCGCGCCGCTCGCACGCGAGCGGGCGAGCGGGCGAACGCGACACTCGCGGCGCGTATACGATGATCCGTATCCACGGCCTAGTGCCAATTAATCCCTTTTGTACGGCCGTTCTCTCATTCCCGGAACCCGGTTTTTGTGCCCGACGGTTGGTTTGTGCTCCCCTTGGGTCGCGCGCGCGTCGCCGTTCGTCGAGAGGAATTTGGCGAGCGAGACGCACTTCTTTAACCCTCCGATGCACTCTCGAGAGAGAGAAATGTCTTCGTACCGCAAGCCTTCACGCGTACGCACGCAACACAAGGCTGTCGACTTGCTTCTGTGTTTAAATTTAATTTATCCGACTAAATTACTGTTTCATACGTAATTTTTAGATGAAGCTAAAATCGTGCATCGGAGGATCGTGAAAAGCGAAACGATAATTTTGGCAATCAAGGGAAACGTAGCCAGAGATTGAGCTGGAAATTAAACCACTGGAATTTTATGTTATTAATGTACTGAAAATAATCTCGCATGCCAAAGTGATTTTACATTTACGTAATAAGCGGTATATAATTTTTTTATTTATAATTGCAAGTAAATACGAGTGTGTGGAATTTCGATTCCTGAAAATTATTTTCCGAGTTATAACAAAGAATGGAGGTAAAAATTGTATTAAAGTTATAAATATAGGAAACCATATTATTCATTTAATTTCAGGTGTACTTTAACGCTGACACAATTTATAAAGATAAAAGAATACTTAAACTTTAAATTAAATAATACAATTTGTGATAAGGAAATATTAAATCTAGATTGAACTTTGATCAAAGATTAATCTAGGCTTCACGTAATAAAACAGGACGTCGCAGAGACATCCTTTATACATAAATCATAAAATTATGAAACCGAATGCAAATGTATCTTGTATCTCTTCTTTCCCTGGCTACGTCCACATTTCAGCGATAAATTCTGTAGCATTCATTAGCCCTCGAACAATATGAATGAATCGTTAAAAGAAAGTCTCTTAAAGTTTTCTCTGTTCAAGGAACGACTTTCCTCTTCATTTATACAAGATAAGACACCCTTTTCATAAGGAAAAAATCACCAACACCCAGGCCTGTTTAGTGTTAATTTTGTCCCGGGATTTTCAAGCTCTGTTCCAAGTACAATTCTAATACGGCTTGAATAAGAGAGAAGCCCGGCTGAATCGGACTTCTCCAGATTACGAATTCGCCTTACTAACTCTTTGACGACCGACGGGAGCAAACTCTTCCTTCTGCTCTTTTTTTTCTTCTCTTTCCCCCTCCCCCCTCTCATTCTCTTAACTCAGGACGACGGGGTTTCTACACCGGGCGCGGGCTAATGACCGCGTGACTTCTTACACCGGAGGTTCTGGTGAAGGAGATGAATAGTCAATTCGGCAATAAATCAGCCCACCGTCGCTCGTAAGTTCCCATTTACACTCTCCTTTGTTGTAGCGTCCGCGAGCCACAAAACAGGCGTGGCGTGAGATGCATATTCGTAACGCGGCGAGATCGTGGAATGTATTGTGGCGCTGCTTTGCATGCCGGGCCAACGCTTAATTAGCGACTAACGAAGCGGAATTAAAAAATAATAATAGTCAACGCGCTAAAATTATAATTGCCCGGTGAGATTTCGTCGATAGGTGGAATTGAAGCGCGAGATACCGCGGCGAACGATCTCTTTAGTGAATTTTCTCAGGAAGAGGCACGACATTCATTTCATCTGATAAAATTTCTATCACACAAACGCTATCACGTGCACGTAAACGCGCACAATATGTGCAAAAACAAAACTTTTACCTTGTAATCTGCAATAAAAATACTTTTACGTTTAATCCCGTGTCGCTGCATTGTACTTAATGTATATTCTTTATGCATTAACCATTTTATTTGACAAAATATATATATTTAATAACAGCGTACGCCTTTTCGACGAATTTTATAATCTACTTATAAAAAACACAAAAATCAGATAATCGCGCAACGAGACTTACTAGTATTGTTAACTTACATCCATTTATCATTTCTGCATAATATCTATAACAATAACGAAAAGGGAAATGTACAGCGCAGACTATTCACCTGAACACCATTCACAAATTAGCGGATATGTCCGTAACCGTCGATCGCCAAAGAGTTAATCTGTTAATTATACAGCCACGTGGCTGTGCCAAATTATAAATATTGAGAGTCCATTATTATTAATAATACTCGAGGTAAACGTCTTCACCATATACCCGGAGATCTTTCGAAAGTGTGACGCGTAATGTGGCTTCACGCGATGCGTTTTGTATTCTGTGCAATAAGGTCACTGTTAGAAAAGGGATTATGATGAATAATTTGTTGCAGTTTCACAAATCTCTCTCTCACTAATTTTGTTACCTCACCTTACCTTTCCGGAGAAACAAATTTTCAAACCGTTTGCGCAGCCGTATCTTGTTTTATATTTCGATAGCTTCAACGAGCGAGTTGACGTGCGCCGAAAAACAATTCGAAGATTAATATCAAATAAAAAAAAAGAACGGAACGGGTCGGTTCACCACATTCAGAGAGTCATGCAACAAGCCGTTCGTCATCAATCATTTCCCTGTTTCCGTTGCCGTTCCTCCACCGTGCTCCAACAATTTCTCCGATAAACGCCTTTCTGTGCCCCGAAAGTGGGCGCGCGAAGCCAGCCGTGTCGCACGTTACATCTTCGAAAGACTCCGTAATTAGCGCTTAGACTCGCTAATTCGTATAATCTATCAAAAGTGTACTCATCTGCTCTGCATTCTGCGACGGCGCCTCTCACTCTTGCTCGACGCTTCCGAAATTTTCCGCCGTGGAAAGCCTCTCGAAGGCACGTGGAAATAATTCACGAACGTATCGATCAAGAGCACTTTTGTCCCGTTTGCAACATTCACGGCATCGTCGATCGCTCCGTTCATAATGCATGTTTTATGAGGATGGCCTATGACAGCCTTCCGAAACTTACGCATCCCTCTCCTCGTTCGATTAGCTACAATTTGCATAACAAATCGATCGCGCGGTAATAAGGGGAAGCGGTGATCAGACGCCGATCTCTCAGCAGCTTGCCGGATTTAAATTTATGTCTCGTTACCGACAACCATGATTAGCACGCACTGCGGACTTGCCAAAGCACTTTCCCCGCACTGTATTAGCCGTATTGTATTATGGACACGCTTTGAATATTTATAACGCGTTAGCATATTTATGGCACGTTAATATGAGTGGATTCAGGCCATGCCGCGAACTCCCGTTACGGGATAGAAAAATTCGCAAGCGCTGTGTGTGCTTAGGAGAATTTATTCTTTTCTCCACTATCTCTCGCGTCTCCGCGCGCACGTGATATCTCCGGGGAGGGCGCGCCAGCTCGAGAAAAAAACGCGTACGCAAAAGTCTGCCAGCAAATCTTGCCGCCGAAAGGAAAAATGAATGTCCCTTGCGCAAACGTTGACTTGATATTTTACCTTGTTTCGCAAGTTCCTTTTTCCGTTCGGAAGGTATCAACGATTCGTCAAAAAGGACGTATCGAAGATGTCTAACATTGAGACTTACACGTGGCCCAACTGAAGAAGTAGATCCCGTCGAGAAAGAAACTTTTGAATAACATATGCACGGAGAGACCAGCTAAGGCTGAAGTAACTACAATTAAAATTAGAGTTAAAGCAAGACCCTCAATAAAACTAAACAACATATAGAAAGCGGCTAATGCGGGTCTAAGGCAGGATGTAGGTAGCCTATACTTGTAATTTATTAAAATGTGAATGCATACACCGTTTCTTTCCACCTTTGTTCTGCGCGCCGGTTTCTTTTCGGACGTAACGCAGTTTTCTTACGGGCGGCGTTGTTATCGCCAGCAAATTCACATGTTCAAATCGATAAACGATTCGTAATTATGTTTTTAATGCTACGCTTGGCATTTTCAGATGCTACGTTTAGCACTCAATATCCCCCTTCACATTTTAATAAATTACAAGTATAGACTACCTACATCTTACCTTAGACCCGCATTAGTCGTTTTATATATTGTTTAAAATTAAAATGTTGCCGTATAAATAGTATCTACATTGTTTTGTGTTGCAACATTCACTAAGCTTGCTGCACAAAACGCATATAGTTGTCTCGACTACTTATCTTACCAATGTGGGTGTGACAACCACAGATATAGGCTGTCCCTAATATTACTGTTTGTTGGGGTTGCGCCAACCCTAATTAGACATGTGGGAACCATATCGGTCTCTCCGTGTACGTGACAATTTGGAAAAATATACTTCACCGACGTTTAAGACTGTGTCTGTTATACACCAAAGCGTAGTGCGCAAACAAAAATATAAAATATAATACTTGTGCACAAATCCACGATTTTTTTTTCAAAATTTCCCTCGGAAAGCAACGAGCTTATTTTGTTCAAGAAGGCGGTGCTCCGGGCACAACTTTCAAGTACGGCTCAATAAGATGCAAACGAATATTGACGTCGGGTTTAACGGAATTTTCGAAATTGCATTCATACCGCTCGCCGAGCAGCAAGGCGAACGCGCGAGTAATTTTTAACGCGGCCGCGCGCCCCCGTGAATTCGACAAACGCAAGACAAACGCCGAGAGCTGCGGCGGCGACGTTAACAATAACGCGGCGAGCGCGCGGGGCGACCGCTTGCACAGACGCGCGAGATGCAACTGCGAGCGGAATTCGCGCGGACCGCGGTGGCGGCATGCACATGCCTCTGGAGCCGAGCACGTGCCATCGGTGTACGTAGGTATGTGTATGCGCGCGCGCAATTGCGATCGGGCAGCGGAGACGGGCTCGTGCCCCTTCGCAGGTAGTTTTCGAAGGGAGATCGCAATTGCGGGGCTCGTCACCGTCGAATTGGAGGATCCCGCGCGACGAAAGAACCTCGGCGCAACAAGCGGCGCGAGAACCGATCTGGAAACGAATTAACGTCGCGCCGCGATTGGACGCGAAAAATTGGAAAGCGACAACATCGCTTCCTCGCGGAGGAAATTAAAAATATTGCTTCCTCATAGAGGACAAGTATACCCTGGGCCCTAACGTAGTACAGGCGAGGGGGAAACCGCTGACCAAAATCTTGTACACCAACGCCCACCAATGCCCAACGGGCATTACTTTATCTTATTATCTTATTTTGTCTTATTTTATCTTTATAATGCCCCAGCCAAGGCCTAATGCCCAAACTAATGCCCCAAAAATGCCGAGTAATGCCACAAATCTGTACACCACAATACCCTCAGGCGGTTTACCCCTCGAGTACAGGTTATGTTACGATATAACCATAGTGTAACTACTAGGTCCGCTAGCGACGTGTGTATGTATACGTAGCCATCAAAGCTACGCTACCACACATACAACTTTTCTCTCATTGGTCCGCCCAGAGCAATGTCGGATGCGCAGAAGGGATCGACGCAAAACGAAACCAATGACGGGGTAAACCCACTAGTTACACTTTGACATAACTCTAAACCACGCAACACGTATATCTAAGATGTATCAAATATGTCTCAGGGATATCCAAAATATGTTTTCTTTTAGAAAATAGCATTACAAATATATACTTTCTTGTTGTTCACGGTACGTTTATTAGTTGGTTTGCACGTAGGATTCACTACCCCAGTGAGAACACCCTCACGTCGCATCGATGTAAATGGGGTCGAAATCGCGTGCCGGCCGTTAGTTTTCGAAAATAATTAAGTTTTGGGACGTAATTTTTTTGTATGAAGTCACTACGTTCAACGTTCTGAATACTTTTCTGAATACTAACGTCTTATTGGAGAGAACTGCCAACTTAACTTATTCAATACAAAATTTAATACAAAAGATTAAGTTACAAAAGTTTTAATCACTTTCGAAAACTGACGGTTGATATGCGGTTTCGATCCTATTGGCGTCGATTCGACGTTGATTCGACGTTAGTGTTTTCACTGGGGCGGACCCAGCATGGCGGTCAGCCAATCAGCAAGCGAGACGCCGATTGCGCTCCTCTGATTGTCTAGGACTCTAATTATAAGAATTGACTATAAACAAACCTGATTGCGCACTTAGTGCGCACTAGTACAAGGAAAACCGTGTTCGCTGTTAGACGCGATAGCGACTCGAGTCGGGAAACGTCACTTTGGGGCGACGCAGGCTCGCGATCGTCGATGATGAATTTTAATCGACTCGATCCCATTCCAATTAAGCGCTGCCTGCGCGCGCGGTTACAATGTGCGTGCACGCGATCTTGCGATCTCGCGCCCGGCGAAATCGGAACGGAAGGGAAAGAGAGTTTCGCGGCTACGCCGAAACGGGCGGTTCGTATCGCCGTTAACGATAACGGGGGGGTACGTTTTGCAACTTTACATATGCGGCCCAGCCGGCGGATTATCGCGGATCGCGTTATAAACACCCCGGAATGTTAATAGCGATCGCAGCGGATTAATCTAAAGCGTTGTGTACCTTGGATTAAAAGTACGATTTTATACAAAAACAGATAGACGCCCCTCGCACGGACTTTCGCGTTTTCGCGTGAAATAAACGTAGCAAACACTCGAACAAATATTCGTTCAAAAGATTACGAACGCAGCTATTATCGCATGATTTAATTCGTCAATCTCAACTGCAAAGACGGGTCCTTTGCCGATATATCCGAGACTAATCTTTCCGAATTGCGCTAAAAAAAGAATGAACTTGCAACTGCAGCAACAATTTTCTAGGTACGGAAAAATAACGGAGATATATAAATGAACAGCCAATACTGCGAAATCGCATATGTTTTCGCATTTAATCAATTTTTCTGAACTGTTGGCGAATGTTAGGGAAAAAGTCTTTCTATGACGCCCATCCATTATAACCGAGGGAACCACTGACCAAAATCGTGCACGCCAATGCCTACCAATGCCAAGTGAGCATTGCTTTACCTTATTATGGTGTTTTATCTTGTTTTATCGTTTTTACCTCTTTAGATTCTTTATAATGCCCCAGCAAGGCCAAATAACACCTACTATTGCCCAAAATATGCGTAGTAGTGCCCGAAATCTGTACACCACAATGCCCTAGGCGGTTTATTCCTCGATATACTTAACGTTTGATTGCGATACAAAGTCTTTCTATGACGTCCATCCATTATAACCGAGGGAACCACTGACCAAAATCATGCACGCCAATAGCTACTAAATGCCCAGTGGGCATTACTTTATCTGATTATCTTATTTTATCTTGTTTTATCTTTTTTGCCGCTTTAGATTCTTTACAATGCCCCAGCAAGGCCAAATAACACCCACTATTGCTTAAAACATGCCTAGTAATGCCCGGAATCTGTATACCACAATGCCCTAGGCGGTTTATCCCTCGATGTAACATTTGATTGTGATTGTATAAGTAGTTATACTCCTTATAAAGATTGTTCTAGCTATGGTACCGAAATTCATTTTTGCCCAACGTGAATGATTAATATTTAGTCATGAAACCTAAACTGTCCAGAAGGTATTACTAGAACGTTGCTGATATAAATTTTGTAGGCTACGAACAATTTTCTAACACACACACACACACACACACACACACACACACACACACACACACACACAAAATAGCGATACATTTTTGTTGCGATACCCAGAATCTATCTGCGTTAGTGAGATATTTTTCTGAGTGTAAAATACATCGAGAAATCATTTTCGCGTCTCGAGGAATCAAAAACGAAGATTTGCCGTGAACCAAATTCTATGAATATAATTGAATAAACAACAATTTAAGGCTCAAACGATTGATAAGGGACTTCGTGCCCCTCTTCTTCGTCGGATAATGAAATAGCAAACTTTCTCGCTTGTCCAATCCGCCGAAATTTTACTTGAGAAAAATTTGGCAACGAGGACGACGAGAATATCCGTCGTTAAACTCGTTCTCCTTTATTCCGAGCGTGCTGTACTTTGTACCTCATTATTCGCACATCAAAGTCATTTATATTCTTGAGAATTAAACAAGCCTGATGGAAATACACCCTGATTCCTTCATTACGCAACCTCGACGTTGCTCGGTAAAAGCTTTCAGGATCTGGTAATTAATCTCTGTTGTACCACGAGCGGTCGAGTCCATTTTTATCCTTATCGTCTAGAAACAGTATTTTATTCACCTTCTCTTTTTCCCACGTCGCCGCGCGCAATCATTGTTGTTGTTTTCCCATTTTCCTCCGTGAATATCGTAAAAAAGCGCGGCGCGAGCCGCGCCGTAGGTACGGAAGGGCGATTAATTTTACGAGGCGAGCGACGCGGAACAGGGAGCGAGTGCATAAAGTACGATTCAATTGCGCGTCGCCGAGGAATCGCGCGACCCGCGGCCTCGGGGATGTATGGGATTTCCACTTCCGTAACATCCGGTATGAAGCGGCGAACGCGCAGCGAGGCGCTCACGGAACGTTGTTACGTGCGTCCACGCGTACACTCGAGCGACGCGACGTGCGAGATCGCGCGTTCCCTCGAGGAATAAATCTGAGAAATAAATCTCGAACGAGGTTTCCCCCGCTGCTTCCGCTACGGAATAACCGACTTTCGCGGGAGGTTCCGACGCAGCATCGACCGTCGTTCGGCGATAATCTGACAATGAGAGACATCGTGAAAAGTGGCGCGTGTCGAAGTATACGCCTCGAGGTCGCGAACCGGGGAGTAAATCGCTGATGGCATTGTGGTGTACACATTTCGGGGATTACTAGGCGTCTTTGGGGCAATAGTGGGTGTTAGTCGGCCTCGCTGGGATATTACAAAGAATCTAAAGAGATAAAAACGATAAGAACAATTAATAAAATTCGAAGGCTCTAATGTGAAAACGCAAATACGACGTAATAAAGGAGTAAGAGCCAAGACAGAATGTTATAAGTGTCTAAATAACTTTAATTTCAAGTCTATTGCGAAAAATAATACCTCAGCCAGAATTTGAACCTCCCTCTCGCGTCCTAGGCGGGCGTCTCACCAATTCGACCACCGAGGCACGCGAAAAGGATAAAGCAAGATAAAATCAGATAAAATAACAAGTCATGCCCTGTCACTCCACGAACCAACCTCTCGTTTGTCAAACTATGACACTGAACATCTACAACATTTCTGTGACCACACAGAGAGAAAAGTACGTAGTATTTGCGAGTATAATTGCATAGTAAAATAATTATAGTC
>NW_011967179.1:486732-492723 GCF_000949405.1 Vollenhovia emeryi | reverse complement strand
CTCTCTGTGCACAAGTACAATCCCGTTTGGATCACCCAAGTACACATAAATCTACACTGATAGAAAAATATGTAGTCTTTGAAACTATAATTGTATAGTAAAATAATTATAGTCAGGAATATCACTTTTATAGTAATCATTACTATAACATTAGTAATAGCAACCATATAGACACAGTGATGCCAACTATTTAAAAAATTACTATAAAATATAAGCTTTTAACTATTATTCTGTTAAAGATCCAGGTAATGAATAGTAAATTAGTTTATAAACCAAATAAAAAGCTTGTTTGGTTTATGACAACCATATCGTGAGTTGCACGAACCAATATTGCGTCTATGAGAACTACAATACATTGTTAGGTCAACCATAACTTACGTAGTTGGAAGAATTATAAAAATGTGGTTGGCTCCTAAAATGACTATAAATTATAGCGAGATTGTGGTAACTGCAATCACTTTTTTCTGTCAGTGTATGTACAGGACCTTTCTCAGTTCGCTTGAAAAGGACCACAACCCATAGTCGAAACGTTTGCGAGCCTTGAACATTAAAATTGCCAGATATGGTCAAACGAACATGAAGTTGTTCTATAAAATAAGATAGTAAGATAAAGTAATGCCCACCGGGCATTAGTGGGCATTGGCGTACGTGATTTTGGTCAGCGGTTTGCCCCTCGTCGCGAACGGAACGTCAAAAATATGGATTTATAATTGACCGAATCGAAGACGCCGGGATTCGTTCCTCTCGCGAAAGGCGCTATTGTTCCGTTACAAAAGAACTCGTCCGGGCGTTAAGAATTACGGCTGATAACCGTCATCGACCGGACGTGCAAACGGAATAATTCTCCGCCGCGACTCGAGCGTTTTTGTTCCGGCGCCGAAACGCGAGCGCGGGCTATGCGTTTTGGAACGTGGCGGCGAAATGTATATCGGATACGCGCGCGCACAGCCGAATGAAATATTATTGGCGAATTAATTATGGATGTGTGCGCGTGTATACGACGGTACGGGCCGGCACGGTGCATCCCCCGGTGTGTGTGCGCCGCACGAATATTAAAAACAATGATTCGTCGAGCGAACCATACGAGCGTTATAATTCATAATTAGGACCGGGCGGTTTTTCGTTGGAAATTCAATTCCCGGATTTACGAGTGAAAATTGGATATTTTCAAAGCGAAAAAGAGGGCAAAGCGATGAAAGCGATGTCAAATGCTGCACGCGCGATACACGCGATATATATTTTTTCCTCCCCCCTCTCACTCCCCACCCCCGCCCCTTCGAGGGATTGCATTCGCCTCGGGCGTTCGCGCTTTTGAACATTCATCTCGTTAGCACAAGAGCATAAAACCGCACTCGGATAAGACAGTCGACAGTGCGGCCCAGAAAAGCTTGAATGTTGGAAATACCGTCTCGCCCAGAAATAGGTTAAATGCGTCAGTAAAACGTTCCTTTGTCGGTCGGAAATTCGAATCTGTAAAGCTTGTAAAAGCGGCTCGGTGGGGCGATTCCGCGGAAGCGACGTCGGAAAGAGAACAAAGGACCGTGTACTTTCTTGCGGCGGCATAAATGGCAATTACGGTTATCTCTCCCGCCTGTTCAATGTGCGCAACTCCCTTACGCGTGTACGATCAACAACGCGTAACCGAGCTCTCGAGATCGCGAGCCCTCGCGGTATCAAGAGTTTCACAAATTTTACGTTCTCGAATACACAGGTGTATTAAATCGCGTTAAATGCCGCTTCAAAACTACACCGAATGAAGTAGACATTCATTGCAACAGGTACGAGGAAAAATTTGGAATGTGCGATTATTTTTCGCTCATTAGGATTTGTAAAAATTAGTACTCGCGCTGTAAAAGGGAATCACGAGGATTAGCGAGGAATATTCGAAAAGGGAATCATTTCTCTTTCGTTTCTTGACTAATAACATTTTTTTTCTTCAATAGAAGATAGGAAGAAAAATCCACACGGAGAGAATTGTCTTTTAAAATTTATCCTGAAAATTATGTAATCGTGGGACAACATGGCATTTTGAAGAACTATATGAGTTTTCGAAAATTTTGCCAGAAAAATGTGTGGGTACTAACAAGGGAACGGTCGGAAGTGTCCCTCACCAATTTCGATGCGCTTCGGATATGTTGTAGAGCATAAAAAAATATTAGACCCGTATTTTGTTTAGCGGCTTTTCTCGACGTTTACGGGGTGAAACAGCCCACTCGAAAATAACGGATTTTTTCATTTTTTATGAATATCTTCGAAAATATAAGGTGTATGAAAAATGTTTTGGACAAAAGTCGACGCTCTTAAACGTTGGCGTTGAAACAATTTTTTTTTAAATAACGATGGGGTTGGAGTAAATTTACAAAATTTGACATTTTTGAAAAATGTAATTACGCCACTGTGAAGACTATGAAAAACAATAAAACTTTTGTCTAAAACATTATTTCATAAATCTTATAGTTTCGAAGATATTCATTTTAAAAAATCACATAAATCTGTTACTTTCGAGGGGCTGTTTCACCCCCTAAACGTCGCGAAAAGCCGCTAAGATAAATACGGGTCTAATATTGTTTTATGCTCTATTACATATCCGAGGGGCATCGAAATCGGTGGGCGACACTTCCGATCGTTCCCTCCTAAGGCCCGGTTCCACCAAACGTCGCGTAACTTTAATCTTAGTTTAATTCGTGTTTGTCTCTTTCTAAAGTAACAGTTGAAAAGAGACAAAGAACGAATTAAACCAAGCTTAAAGTTAAGCGACGTTGATGAAACCGGGCCCAAGTATAACGAGGGGTAAACCGCTGACCAAAATCGTACACCAATGCCTGCTAATGCGGTGGACATTACTTTATCTTATTGTCTTATTTCATCTTATTTATCTCGTCTTATCTTATCTTATTTTATCTTTATAATGCCCCAGCAAGACCCAATGCCCAAACTGATGCCCCAGAAATGCCCAGTAATGCCCAGTAATGCCGTAAATCTGCACGCCTCAATGTCTTCAGCGGTTTACCATACGAAGTATAATTATAATACTAGTAAAATGTACGGTAAAATTTCCAAAAACTCTCATAAAATTTTTGGAAATGCTACGTTGTCCCACGATTACATAATTTTCAGGAGAAATTTTAAGAGAAAGTTCTCCCCGCGCAGATTGTGGGTAAGTAATGCCCCAAAAATGCCCAGTGATGCCCAGTAACGCCGTAAATCCGCACGCCACAACGTCCTCAGGCGGTTTACCCTTCGAAATAAAATTATAATACTAGTAAAATGTACGGTAAAAATTTCCAAAAACTCTCATAAAATTTATGGAAATGCCACGTTGTCCCACGATTACACAATTTTCAGGATAAATTTTAAGAGAAAGTTCTCTCCGCGTAGATTGTAGATAAGCTCCTTTTCATTAGCACAACTTTCCCGTAAACGTTTCCTCGCAGTCATTGTTAACAGTTAATAAAACTAACCGTCCATCCTAGACACTTCGCACGAACGGAAATGTAGTGGGGCCTCGTATAACGCAATCTGGCGATCTCGCGGGATCGTGAAGATCGTGTGTAGGAAGGAAAGATTTTTCCACGTCGTGCGTTATCAAGAGAGCTAACAAGGGATATGCAAATGAAGCATTTTTCGCGGCAGCTCGGACCGCGCGGGGCCGGGGGGAGGGGGAGGAAAACGCGCGCGGCGGTATCCCCGACATTGAATAATTTCGCGCACTTTTATGCAGAATATAACGCACCCCTTTACAAATCTCACGCTCGCACTCGGGGAACAATGAATCACGCGTGCGGGACACGGGCGAGGTGGTCCGCCCGCAGATACTACGCCCCCCGATTGTTACGAGAAGCACGTACCCGGCGGCCGAAACTTGAAAATTCTTACGGGGAGAAAAACGAGGGCGCCGCGGCAGGATTGCGTCTGACGAACTGAAGAAATATCCGCCCGGCGAAATGAATCGCGGACGCCTGGAACGCGCGTACGTGAACGCCGTGGCGAATGCGTCGCGAGATGCATTGCGGACTATTTGCGTCATCGGGGAGGGGAGGAGGGGCAACCGAAAGCGACGCCGGTCCGCGTCTTTCTCGCGTGCCCTCCCGCGGGGAGGAACGGCGAGGAATTTAAACAATGATAAATTTTAATGAGACTCCGCCGAAACACGGGATAAGAAACGAGAGGAAAGCGGCGCGGGGCACGTAAGCCTCCGGTTTTACCGCTCCGCGCGGCTCCAGCCTCCGCGCCGTCACGGAATACTCAAGATTTCAGTCGTCAGTTACCGAGAATAGTAATTATCCCGGGCTACTGTTTCCCCCGCGCGCGTTTCTCGCGTCCCGCGGGAGAAAATCCCGCGACTCGATACGTCTCGCCGATGTCGCGACGAGTTGATTAATTAATCAATTTGCTCTTCTGCGCTCTGTTATTACGGGATTTAAAAAAAACAAAACAAAAACCATTGTTTAGCAACGTATCAAGTATCCGGGAGTATCCTGAATTTTCGACATTTTTAGTAGCGACACGAATATGGAGATGCGATCGATGCCGAGGGACGTAAGGTAGTGTCTGGCATCGAGTTGATGCATACAGAATTTTACTTTCAATATCACAAGGATCCTTTCTTCTAAATATTAATGTCGATATTGAATCGTAGAGTCAATCCCGTTGGTACGATTTGTATGCCTCTGCCTCGAGCGATACTTTTGATGCTCCGATAATATCGAAGCGGTCGTTAACAACACTGAATATCGATATTCCGATAGTACGGCCGCACTAAGCATATCCCCGGGGCGCGAAAGCGCCCGGCGCCTTTAATAACGGCGATCCACTTGCTTAACAGATACAACAAGTACGGCGCGAACGTCCGGTGGAACGGTACCGTCGTGCCGCGTGAATTCTAAATCCCCGGGGATCGATCGTCCATTCTGGGCACGTGGAGTCGCGTACTACGTGTCACTTTCACGCCGGGTGGAAAGTATATATCGCGGGTGTTCCCGTGTCGCGTCGGTACATCGCGCGGACATTCATCCCGTAGGCGCGAAACCGCCGCGCTAATTACGAGTCCGGTCCGCTTTCTCCGCCGACGGAGGACGTGCGCGGCCGCGCGCCGCGCGATGGATTCCGCGCGAGCTTTCCCGCCGCGTGCCGCGCGCGGTCGCGATATTAAGCGAGCTAATTGAAGAGCGCGCGGACGCGGACACCACCCCGCGCGCCCGGCATTAGGGCGGTAGGCACCGTCCGCGGTGGCTACCGATCCGCGATTAAATTCGCGCCCGCTCGTGATCCGGCGTTTTAACTCGCAATATCGACGGTGCCTCTGTGGCACCGCGACCACTTGCTCTCCATGCCATCATGAAACGCGCGAAAGCCCCTCTGCCTCTCTCTTTCTCTCTCTCTCTCTCTTCCTCTCTCTCTCTGTGTCTCTCTCTGTCTCTCTATCTCTCTCTTTCTCTCTCGTTTTCGCCTCTCGTTCTCTCTTCGATTATCCCGAAGGACGTCTCGTCTCCGACGCGGGTGTGCCTTGTCGGGACCCTCTCGAAGGAACAAAGCGAGGGCGCACGTGACCGTCATAAGAGAGTACCTCGGCGAGAAGCAGAACGGAGCAACATCGACTGCGATCGACACCGTCTCGAGGCGTTCCTTCCTCGTGTTTATTTACGAAGACGCCTCGGCGCGCGGAAATTCTGCGGAAATATATGCGCGCAAAGTCGAATTGGTATTCCGTTTTTTCTTTTTTTTTCACTCTCTCTCTCTCTCTCTCTCTCTCTCTCTCTCTCTCTCTCTCTCCCCTCACTCTCTCTCTCTCTCTCCCTCACTCACTCACTCACTCACTCACTCACTCACTCACTCACTCACTCACTCACTCACTCACTCACTCACTCCGTGAAACAGCGATTTAGTCTGATTAATCCGAGATATTCCATGGGATTATTAAATACTTAATCCGTTCGGCGTATCCAAACTAATTGGGGGGAATTATTCGATCAGCGAGGATGGCGGAGCGAT
>NW_011967179.1:481754-486632 GCF_000949405.1 Vollenhovia emeryi | reverse complement strand
TTTTCATCTTTTCTTCTCTCTCTCTCTCTCTCTCTCTCTCTCTCTCTCTCTCTCTCTCTCTCACTCTCTCTCTCTCTCTCACTCACTCACTCACTCACTCACTCACTCACTCACTCACTCACTCACTCACTCACTCACTCACTCACTCACTCCGTGAAACAGCGATTTAGTCTGATTAATCCGAGATATTCCATGGGATTATTAAATATTTAATCCGTTCGGCGTATCCAAACTAATTGGGGGGAATTATTCGATCAGCGAGGATGGCGGAGCGATCTGTTTCAGGAGATCGAGAGGAGAAAATAAGAATCCTCCTTTTTCTCTCTCTCTCGCTCTCCCTCCGCTAATTTTTTTCGCGCGGAGTTTCCTGCAGTTTCAAAGTTTAATAACCAGCGCGATGCCGGACCTCGATCTTTCTCTCGGGATGAAACGACGCAATCTGCATCCGCACCAAGTTCCGAGTGTTAACAAACGTTGGGACTGATTTCGGCGGAGCTTTCCCGCGAGCGCTGCGGAAATCCGAGGTCAGAAGGGCAAAAGGTTGCGGCTTGCACGCTTGATACACGAAAAGTTCTTCTCCCGGCGAGCGACATTACGAAACTCCGTAAAGCAGATTTAGACCCCCCCGGTCTCGACAAAGAGACGAAAAAAGGGCTCTCGAATGACGGGGGAATATCAAGCCGGCGCGCGAGAGAGCCGGCGCGCCGCGCCGGGCTTCTGATTCTTTGAGGTTTAAGAATTAGTTTAATACAAGATTCACGAACGCGCGCGTCCGCCGATCCCGCGTCACGCGGGGCGCAGCCTCCGCGCCCGTCTCTTTACGCTTCCTTTTCAGGCAGGAAAATCTTGGTAAAATAATTGTGAATATTCCGGCAGGACTTCGGCGGCGACCGCAAAGTTCTTAATGGACGCGATGAGATAGCATCTACGCGACCGGGCAAAATTAAATTGTCGAGGTCATCGCGCTCTTCGACAGCGCTCGGGATCTTTTTTCTTCTTCTTGTGTATCACAAAGCGCTGCCAAACCGATAATCATTATATTTTTACATTATAATACGAAATTGCTATATGCCGGACCCGTGTTTCCAGTAATTTGACTTAATTCGATCGCACAACCGCTGTACCCCCCATTATCCTACCACCGTAAACGTCATTTAAAAGTAAAAGTATTATTAGACGCAATTTCGTTTTGTCGGGGGCCCATTAACGTAATTTTCGGAATTTTGCTACAAGCGTAACCTCAAAGTTCGCAATTACATAATTTATAAGCGTGCGTAAAAAAAAATTAACCTTTAAATTAAGTTTTTTCCCCCCTCATTCCGCGTCGGACACGTGAAACGTGCAATCAAAACGCGAAAAGAGGGGGCGCATTATTACGCTTAATGCGCGCTAAACGTGTGTGTAATTTCAAACAAATTGAAATTGTCCTCGAATTTATTCTTGTTTATCTATGAAGGTGAATTGGACGATAATAATATCTCAATTCGATTCGCCTAGTGCTTTAAAGAAAATTTATGTACCTTAACTACCGGTAAATTTAGAAGATATATGTAAGCGCCCCCTCCCCCCCCGTCGGTCTTCCCTGCCACAAGCACGAGCCAACACAAACGAACATTTGTTCCGAGGGCTAAACCGCTGGGGAATTATAGTGTACAAGATCGAGGAATTAGTAGGAATTAACTTGGCATTAAGTATCGTTGGAATGTGATATTACTTGTTTAATATACTAATCTCTGCTTGAGTCATACTCGCTAATTTTCGGCTAACAGTTTACCCGCCGCATTTTATCAATTTCTCCGTTTCGGCAAAGCAGACGCTGCGCGCTGTCGAGAGAAAAACAGCCTTCGCACGCGATATCGTAGGAATCCAAGGGGTAAACCGCTGACCAAAGTCATGTACGCCAATGCCTGCTAATGCCCAGTGGGCATTACTTTATCTTATTTCTTCATAATAACCCAACCCAATGCCCCAAAAAGTGCCTACGCTGGGAAAAATTTCCATCGAGTGAACCAATTAAATAGCGTTTCCGATGGTTAATTTTTCCGATCGAATTATGGACGCATCCGATGAAATGCAGTTGCTCTGGGGGGAGAAAAAAGACAGTTAGCAACCCATTTTGGGGCCCACAATTAGTAATCGAATTATTGGGATTGTTCGTAACTCTATGGGAAAAATTTTGACCATTTTTTTGTAGTTACGCAACTTAACATTTCGGTTAGTGCGTCTTAAGTGAATATTACCTTTGCGTTACTGAATACCGACAGAACTAATTGAGAGAATGGATTGGTATTACTTAAAAATATTGGGTACAGACAGCTAATTGCGATTTTTAGTCACGCGGGGTAAACTTCGTAAAAGATTAGAGTGTTACGAACAATCCAAATAATTCGATTACCAATTGCGGGCCCCGAAAATGGGTCGCTGTCTTTCCTTTCCCAGAGCGCCGATAAAATTTGATCGAAAAACCGATCACATTTTTCACCGGGTACACAATTTAATCGGATATGTCCGTTTGTTATTACGTAAGTGGATTATCCGATTGTATTTAACCGGATATTTTTCTCAGTGCAGTAACGCCGCAAATCTGTACGCTACAATGCCCTCGGCGGCTTACCCCTCGTAAATGTCGCACGAAACGCATCCCCGAATATCGCTACTGTTACACTTTATGTCGTGCTGTTAATAAGTTAAAAAGAATTAAGCGCCGCGCATACCTGTTTATGCGGTATTAAACTTCATCTAATAGCACAACATATCTTGAAGAAGACGCTCACGCTGTGCTCGATCTAAAACTTTGATAGTTCGAGTTCGCGTTATCGTTTTTGTTAATACCAGAAGGGGAGAACGGAGGACATAGGGAATTCCCACGCTCGCGAAGTTGGGTAATCCAAGTCTCATCGTGACTTCATTTGCAGCGCGTCGGGGGACGGTAGTTGAATTATTATCGTTATCTCGAGAGCAACGGCAGAATATGTCTTTATGTAAAATAACCGAAAATCAACGCTCGCTACCCGTCCCGGAAGAGATACGCGATAACAATAACATCGCGCTATTATATCGACCGGCAGGTACGTGTGAAATTCGTCCAATTTACTCGTGCCTCGTCATATTGTACAACCACGAAATTATCATTAAATTGTACCTGGAATTAATTATGATACGCGCGATAGTATCAGCACCCCGATTTCTATGTGCCGCGAGTAGAATTAAATTCCTCCGCGGAGCCGACGTGACGCAAATTTTTACCACGAAACACTGGCATCGATACATGCGGTTAAAAATTTTCTCTAAATACGATTCTGCGGTAGAGAAAAGTCCCCTATGAGATAGCGGGCTTTCTGTTAAATTAATAAGCGTCATCTATTGGTCCCGCTATGAATTTATTGCTCTTAAAGTGAAATCTGTTTAGTGGAAAGTTCATTGTTATATCGTGTAATTGTCGCGAAGAAAAGATCGGCGATTGAGTTTGGACGTTGAAAACCTATGTCACATTAGAAGCCTATCGCATAATAGGACACTTTCCTATATTAACAAAAGCGAACTCGAACTGCCCAAGTTCTAGATCGGGCGTAGCGTCTTGTTCAAGATGGATCCATCATGCTGGATAATTCGATATTAAATAAACAGATATGCCGACAACAGTGACGTTTTACTTTTAAACTTCACCCTCAGAAAGGATTTCTGTTACCGAGACAAAAATATTCTTGACGCATGTATATTTCTCACAGCCTCATTTAGTATAAAAATAAGACAGCATCAAGATAAAATCAATAATTTTTATTCTCCTCTATCGAATTAAAAACGATTGGCTTACCATATTGAGACGAGAGTAACTTATATAAATCGTAAGTTTATGTATTCTTGCGTTTAGAATAAATCTTCCCTCCATCTTGCAACGCACAAAGTTGGCACAGCGATATTCGACAAAAGACGATACGTACTATCTATTTTATTCTAGATTTTAGGATTTTTCATTTAAGATTAAAGTATTCCTTCCTCTATAATAAATATGTTTGGCGCTATATCGATCCTATTTTACGATACATTCAAGTGTAATAGCATTGGATCCGGAAATTTGTTCTGTGGGTACGGTATTGTAACAACAACTCGTTGTCTTGGTCATATATAATTAGCAAACGCGAGCGTTTGGCGCTTTGCTTAATGCTAAACATGGTTGTCGAGCTCCAAGATTTTAGCGGGATTTTAAAGTAATACGCCGTAAATATTTTACGCGGATAAAGAAGAGCTGGCGGATCAGATTAGCGTATTTCGCGCTCGACGCGGCTGCTTAATTTCGTCGGCATGTTCTCCAACAAGAGCAAAGTTTTTGCGTTACATTTTGAGCGCGTAAATATCTAATTGCACGTCTCCCTGGGAAACAACGTTTCATGTCGCACGTCCGAAAGACCGTAAGTCGGGAGATATTCTGCGCAACTAGGTATCCCGGATAGACTCTTATCAATAAATAATATCTTGGAACGAAAACAAATGGCATCGTTTAGTTACGGCTTGTTCCGACCCGATATCTGTACCTGCGCGCACAACACTTGCCCCCTTGTACTTGCAGCCTGCAGTACGATATTGGTCGTTTCGCGATATTGATATACCAGGTGTTCCCGCAACGCGGCTAAAATTGTAGTAAGATTACGATCTTTCGAATCGGCTCCTTCGGAGAGAGAATATTTATATCGAGAGCGAAAAAAAATGTGCGCCAACAGCGCGAAGAATGGAGAGATTCTTAAGTCAGTCTAATAGCGAATTCGATTGCTTGCACTAGTGCGCACTGAGTGCACACTAAGGCTTGTGCATAGTCAATTATTATATTTAATTTTGTCCTAAATGCGTGTTCAAAAAGTGTTTAGCCAAACAACGATCCGC
>NW_011967179.1:461557-480910 GCF_000949405.1 Vollenhovia emeryi | reverse complement strand
TATTTCAAGGGATATTTAAGACAATCCTTAAATATAAGAATTGACTGTAAGCGAGTCTTAGTGCGTTCTGAGTTGGTTTATAGTCAATTATTATATTTGATTTTGTTTTAAATGCATGTTCAAAATGTTTAGCCAAACAACGATCCGTACGAATGCTACACAAATTATTTTACTAGCTAAGAAATATTTAAGACGATCCTTAAATATAAGAATTGACTGTAAACAAGCCTCAGTGCGCACTAGTGCAAGCTGCCGAATTCGCTATATCAGAAATTAAATGAACGGACAAAAGTACTCTCGACCGATCGGCAGGCCGATCGAACGGATATTCAGCAACAAGGACGAGAGAATTGCGGAGTGGAGCAACTTTTCTCTCTGCGTTCTTCTTTCCCTCGGGGGAAAAAGGACTCCGAATAAAGGAGCAAATTCAATATGAAAATATCACCTTGCACTTTTTGCACACTGTTTATCGAGCACCCTGTATATCTCCCGAATAAACAAATCTCGGGGGGAAACGCGTTTAGTGCCTAAATTTAGTCGAGCCACGAACACCCGCGCACCGAGAGATCGCGCGTCGAGACGGGACGCCGTCTTCGCGTGCGCTTTCGCGGACGTTCGCAATGCAACTGCGGCAGCGGAATACGCGGCGCTGCAACGTGCACCGCGCCAACGTGTACGCGCGCGCGCGCGCGCGCGCGTGTGTGTGTGCGTGCCTGCGCGCCCATTCTGTAACCGCGCACGTGTATGCGTGTGCCACGTACGTTTTTGCGCGCGTTTCCGCGCGCGAGCCGCGTCGGTGTGCGCGAAAGCGGAGCGGGAAAGGCGGATCGCGGACGAGACGCGCGCCGCAGATGCGTCCCCAATTTCACCGCGGAAAAACTTGACGCTGCCCCTTTACGATCCCGAGCTCCGCGCGCCGCGTCGATTCGAAATGCAGATCGCCCGAGACGCCCGTCGTCGCGCGGTAGCTGCGCCTCGAGGGGAGGGAAAATATTGAAAACGGAGCAACCCGGGGGGGAGGGAGGTCTCGGAGGGGAAAAAAATCCGCGGAAATCGCGACCCCCCGTGGGTGGCGGGCGGCGGGGCGATTCCGATCCGCGCGGAAATATTTCGCGAATAACGTCGGCGAAATTTTAATTACGTTTCCTCGCCACCGGGGCGGGAAAGTTTGCGTTTAATTAACATTTTTGCCCGTACGGATGTAATTAAATACGACTCGGGACGGGGCTCGAGTAACTCGATAATGTTTTCGATACGCGTATGATCGAAATATTCTTCCGCGGAGTCGGTAAAAATTTAATTGCGATCGCCAATGTTTCCCGTGCGCGGGCTCGATTTCTCGCAAGGTCGATACGCCGCCGTCGCGTCGGAACGAAAGCTCATTTCGCATGCTCGCCGCGCGCCGGCCGCTCTGAAATATTTTCAAAAGAAGAGGACAGTCAAATTGTACTTGACAAATTTTGCGAATCTACTGCTGATCCTGCCAACGCTTTGAGGCGCGGTATACAATTTTACGATTGTTCTTTTTCGTTCCTTGAGACGCGGGACAAATAGAGGTCGACGCAAAAGGAATATAAACAAAAAAAACGTAACAAAGCCGAAGTTCGAACATTTTAATTAATTTTCGCAGGCGTTCGTTCGCACCATAAAAGGTCCTACACGATGATATAATTCGCGCGTTGAACAAGGCCGAAATAGCAAGTAGCAATTTTTTTATCGCGCCGTGGAAATGCTCGAAAATTTGTTCGCGGGTGAAAATAATCACCCGGGATAACGCGATATATTATCGTCAGCGCGCTGTTATTGTTACCGGAACGGCACGAAAGGCGAGACGAAGTGCAGATGCAACCCCGTGATTTCAGCCCGGGGTAGCCGACAATTTTTCCATCCATTTTCGTCCGACCCGAAATCGTGAAATACTGCGGGCTGATGGATTTCGAAGAAAACAGAGGAAATATACGGTCCGAGAGATATCCGTCGACACGACGACGCGACGACAGAAATGTCGGCGAAACGCGGATATAATGTCGCGCGATTCCAGCTGAAAGCCAATTACGGAGCGGGTGTAAAATAATTCAGACGCGGTAATTCGACCTTCCGCCCCGTAAAAGTCATTTTGTCGGAACTTCCTTCTTGAACTTCCAGCTGAATCCTCAGTGCTTTAATTGATCCAACTTTTGGCGCTCTTGCTCACGTTATTCAGCTTTTAATTGACACAAATCCGGGAGATATGTATCGCGGCGGCAAAATTATGCGGTCCGTTAGCAAAGGCAACGATTAATCGGAGTATTTCGATAAATTCAAAATGCCCGACGTATCGCGGTAGGGATTGATCCTCTGTGCAATATCGTTCATTTCTTAGCTGTACAATATTAATGTTTTCTTTTCATGGCTAGCCGTGGCGGCTCTCCGCGTTGATAAAAGCGCTTGTATTTGCACTACAATAGCACCATACGATAACAGGAGGGTGTACAACAGTTTTAATGAAAGAAAGCTTTCGTCGTTTCTCTTTCAAGACAAATGCTCGAGTAACAAGTTGATATATGCTTACAAGAGAAACGTATTTACATAATTAACAATTAATTTGTATACAAGTTAATTATACAAAGATATAAATGCAAATAAAAGTTGACTTGAAACAAGCGCAGCGTTCGACTCAAGCTTAATCCTTAGCCACTAATGCCGGAGTGATTCTGCACTTTTTACACCTTTTGCTCGCAGAACTGTCAATTCATGAAAATATTTGTGTAACCCGGTAAAAAATTTATCATGCAGGAACACATAAATATATATAATATTATATAAAATCGCACATCAAATGTGTCCATACATATTTTTACATTGTATATTTCTGCATACTTCTACGCAATTCTACACAGTTCTATATAATTTTATACATTTATACATGCTTTTATGTGAAAAACGTTTACAAGAGAAAAAAATTGCTCATTTATGATTATATGCAACTTTGTACAATTGTACACAATTATATGTAATTATAAACAAGCAATTTTTCACCTTAAAAATTTGTTTATATAAAAGCATGTGCAAATCTATAAAATTATACAGAACTGTGTAGAATTGTATAAAATTATATAGAAATATGTAATGTAAAACTATGTATGGACATATTTAATGTGTAATTTTATATAATGCTACATATTTATGCATACTCGTGCACGACAAATTTTCGACCGGGTAATTGTGGAACAACATGGCATTTCGAAGATTTTTATGAGATTTTTGAAATTTCACCACACATTTTACTAGTAATTACACTTAGTACATATTTTACTAGTAAAACGTTTGGTAAAACTTCAAAAAACTCTCATAAAGTTCTTCAAAACGCCACGTTGTCCCACGATTACACAATTTTCAGAGTAAATTTTAAGAGAAAGTTCTCTCCGTGTAGTCGTACAGTAAATTGATTAATTTCGTGTGTTCGCGTGTACATACGTTTGTTCCTACCGAGACATTGTCCTCGCATTTAAGTCTCGATACATAACGCAGTATCGTGCGTTATTTAAGGCCGCGGTTTCTACATTGATCGTATCGTAGTGTCGCAAGGGTCGTAGACTCGTTCTAATGCAACGTTGATTGGTCGAATCTATGATTTGCGCTTGCGATGCTACGGTACGGTCAATTGTAGAACCGGCCTGAGGCAAAGTAGAATGTTATCTCGAAATTACAAGTCAACCCTTCCGCCGAGTCCGCGGTGCACCGGGCACGTGAGAATACACGACTTTCGAGCCGAGCGCGAGAAACGAATTCGAGATTGGCCGCGGCCGCGCCGCTTGGCGCCCGGCGTGCGACTGCCGCTGACGAATAATCGGCGGGACGAGCCGCTGCACGCTTCTTGTTTGCGAGCGTATTCGCGAGCCGGGGACACGGACGGCGACGGGCGTGTGCGCGCGCGTACCGTTGTATTCGCGGCACGGCGCGGTGAGCTAATCCGCGAATGTGTTCGCATTGTAGAAAAGCAATGCATCACTCCGGATAATAAGCAAATCGAAGCGGGACGGAAGGCGAGGGCTGGGCATTGTATCGTACGTACACGCGTTTAATGCGGTGTCGCGTCGCGAAAAATCGCGCGATGAATGACACGTTATTATGGAGGGTATTTCGTATAAATTCTATCTGTACATAAAAATAACGTATACACTTTCTCTCTGGATGCAAATCTCGCGCGTGTTTCATTTTATTTTTATTCTTTTACACCGAACCACTCGAATCCGCTCGGATCGGCTTCGGAACTGACTTGCAGAAATGCATTGTTACGCGCAGTTTACCTCGTCAAAAAAATAATTATTTTGTAACGTCAACATGTTTGGTACGGGCAGCACGAAGGAGGGAATTATTTCATTTAATTAACTTTTTAATTAAAACATTATTTAATCGCATCTATGCGTGAGCGAGACGGAATGGTAAGCGCGATCTTTATCATTATTAAACTGGTAAACATGCTTGTGTTTTAATATCTGCCTCGGAAAACGTGATATCTGACGTTCCTTACAATCGAGGCTCATTTAAAGTATTATTTTGATACTCGGCCAAGGACAAGGGGGTAACCAGCTAAAATGTTGTCCCACCGATTACACGATTTCATCTGATTACAGATAATCTCGTCTGATTGCAAATAATTTTCTTATAGGCACCTTTAAAAATACGTAACGTTGTTAATCCTCAAGGAGCTGTTGGATTCCCTCAAAATATATCTTTCTTATTTCGCTAAGAAGTATTTGCTCGTGGAGATAATTTCAGTTAAGATTGCGGTATTCGGCCACGTGTTTCCTGGCTCTTCCCACTTTTTCCACTAGTCTAACCGTGGTCTTGACGAAAAGTAATTTTGTATTTGTGTGCACTGTTTATTGTTCCAAAATTGCGCGCAAAGGTGTGTCAACGTTTCAACTCGCTGTTCTTCTAACTGCAACTACGTCAGTCTTATTGTGAAAAGAATACGCGCCTATAGGTGTGAACTATGGTATATATTTGAATATTTGCTAAAAGAAGTAAATGTTTTTGGAAAATGAAAACAGGCTGGGAAAATGTTCAAATTTAATGTTCGTTGTCTAGCAAGTGAAGAAACTTGAAAATTGAGACAACACGATTACACGGGGATTTCGTAAGGACTTCATAATGATTTCGGAGACATTGCCCCACGATTACATCAAGTGGTTACCCCCTTGCACCCACAGACAAAATTTCTGCCAATCATATTTGTTATAGAGAAAGGAATACTTTAATCTTAAATGAAAAATTCTAAAATCTAGCATAAAGTATCCTTTGTCGAATATTGCGGTGCCAACTCCGTGCGTCGTAAGAGGGAGGGAAACTTTATTCTAAACGTAAGAATATATAAACTTACATTTATACAAGTCACTCTCGTCTCAGTATAATAAATCAATCTTTTTTAATTCGACAGAGGAGAATAAGAACCATTGATTTTATTTCGATATTTTATACTAAATGAGGTTGTGAGAAATACAAATGCGTCAAGAATATTTTTGTCTCGGTAACAGACATCCTTTCTGAGGGTGTGAGGATGACAGAATGTTACGTCATCGAGTAAAATATATTCAACGGGCGGCGTCATGAAAATAGTGTGCCACCGACGTCGAATGGGGGTATCCGTTGATGGCGGTTGATATTAATTATTTTCCATCAGGGAAGAATTATTGAAAGCCCATAACGCAGCGTGCATCATTAACTCGCCGCTGAAATAACGGCGGACGTGCGAAATAAATATTTATGCCTTTAAACATACACATTTATCTCCCCCCCCCCCCCTGCAGACTCGCTAATGAAAGTGGATAGAACTGTAACGTGATATTTCATACAAACGTTACGCGGGAAGAAAATAAGTCCTGATCTGAGCGTCGCACTCATACCGCGGCGGGCACTTCAGCTCACTTTAATTCTCCCCACGTCTCTTTCGAGAGACGGCAAGTCCGCGGAAGAGAAAAATGAAGCCGCGCGACAGAAGCGGAGCAAAAAGGAAAGGCGGATGTATAATTCCTTGTAATTTTTCTAACAGTTTTACCTGAAAACACGCATCGTACATACGCAAATTCATTAATTTTTTCGCGACGCTAAAGGACGGAGACAGAGAGAGAAAGAGAGAGGGGGGAAAGGAAGAAGGGGGAGAGAGGCGGTTAAAGACTCTCGCAAACGATGCGAAACGCCGGAAATTACCCGAGTAACACCTGCAACGAACTCAAGCGGGACTCTAATGAAAGTTTATAAAAAGAAAATGACAGAGAAGTATTCCTGCGGCGTATTTTAGTTAATTAAGAATGGCTCGGACTCTTGTCCTCTTCTTCCTTTCCCCCTTGCCACTTCGTTCGCTTCTTCGTCTTCCTCTTCCTCTCCTTCTTATTCCTCGCGCAGTCCCATTTATATTCTTTCCGCGTTCTCTTCATTCAACGGCCAGTAATTTCGGCGCATGCTCATCATGTGTGGACGCGCGTGATAATAATAACGGCGCGCTAACGTGAGCGATGGTGCCGGACGCAATTGATTTACGAGGAGATAATTCAACGGGAGACTCGCGAAATAAGAGGGCGGCCGGTTGAATCGAATAAGTTAAGCAAGCGTTGCGGAAGAATGAGGGATAATAACTTCTGAATAATGGCCATTCCGCCCTCCTATGATTTCACTCTCGTTTCAACACCATCCCGGCGGACAGAATTCAAAAGCTTACGTCTGTACATGGAGTGCTGAAAATACAAGGCTGACGATTCCGAGTAACGCGAACTTAAAGACTGTTATTGTAATAAAAAGGAGCGGGCGCGATCGATGCGAAGAGACCGACCGCGGAGACTCCTTCCAATGCACGTGATCTGTCCAGAGTGCGAAAGGTGAGGTGTCTAAGGTGCCTGAGCAACTCTCTTGAATTAAATTCTTTTCGAGACTGGTCTTGCACTTTCAGCGTATTGCATACAAATAGTGCACTTTTTTTAGTACACACGGAAAAAATGATGTATCAACCAGATCAGTGTAACTGAAATGAAATCATTGAAACGACATCAGAGTAGAGTCCCTCTATTTAGCAGGTTTTCAATCACAAATATTTTTTTGCAACGGTTACACAATCTAAGAGTGAACTTTTCACTATAACAGATTTCGCCCCAAGGGCAATAAAATCCTGGTGGAATCAACAGATAATGCCTATTAATTTAACAGAAATTTCCGCTATTCCATATTAGATGCCTATCTCGTAATAGGGGACGTTCCTCTATTAATGAATGAAAAATCATCAGATAGTTGTCTTAATAATCTGGATATTTAGTTCAATGCTTAAAATTAAAATCCATAGCGAAGACAATTGAGTGAGTAATTTATGTTTGTGGCAGCCCGTGACGTTAATGTTTAATTCAAGCAACTTCATTTTCTTTAATTCAACAGCATTTTCTTTCCGTATAAGAATAATATAACAGCGTAAAGTGCCATACGTTAGCTTCTAGATTACGATTTTGAATATTTAAGGGAGGGATTAAATGTCGAAACAATTCGACGTACAATTCCACCGAAGCTCTTGCTGTTTTCTATTCATGTTCTCCTCCGCTGCCTCTTGTCCCAACTCTTCCTGCAGAGGAACAGTAAAATAAAGTCGAGTTCTCTCTCAGCGCTTAACGACATTTAAAGCTAAGTGCCACGCAATTTGGCCATAATAAAGGCTTTAAGCGCCGCGAGATCTTTGTCTGCATCGCAAAAAGTAATAAATGACGAGAGTACTAAGTTTCACGTTACGACTCGTACATTTTCATAGAGCATGTTCGGCGTAATCACGCTGTTAAACTCGATACTATACTTAGCTATTAAATTCAAGCAACGTTTCTTTGTTTCAGATTTATATAACATATACATATAACGCCAGAGTTCTATGTGTGCGTGTATATAAGCCAATATATCTGGCGCGTTTCATCTGCTACATTATATTCTTAATTAAGGAATCGCATTGCAGTAAATACATCGCATTCTTTTTACGCAGAAATTTTGCAGCGGCAATAAAAGCATCACAGTTGTTTCGAAGTCGGATAAAAGCCGCGTTGCTTCCAATTGGCGCGAGCAACGTCAAACGTTTTAATAATAATCCGACCAATGCACGAGCGGACGTTACTGACGAATTGGATTATCGGCTAATATACGGCTCAAACTCATCAACAAATTGATGGGAACAAAAGGACCATCGACACACAACGCCTCCCTCCTGTCGACGTAAAATATTACTACAGTAACGCCATTGAGCGGCTGGGAACGGTCAAAACTTCATTCTCGTTTTTTCCTATTAGCTTAAGAGTGGTAGTAAAATAGCCACGTTTCACGGCGCTAGAATCACCTTTCTTGAATTACAGTACCGCCGTATATCTGGTGTGCCGTTTCGCGTCAAATAACGTTACAATCTGTCTTGTCGAAATACTGAAAAATATCGAAACTACTTTAACAAACTGAATAACAAGATACGGTCGCGTCCAGGTCGCGATACATTTATCCCGAATTAAATATCCGTTTCAATGAAAATTTATTCCATATCGCTTTCAGAGGGACAACTCTATACCTACAATTTTGCGACGTTGCTGGCGGACAATCGAAATCGGCGTAGCGCGACAATTTTCATACGGTCTCTTATTTTATATAAAAAAAACAAAAAATATATATATACACAGGGTGTCGTGTAATACCCGCCTCTCATTGGCGAATAGAGCGGACTAGACTGATTGTGAGTCAAAAAGTCCTTAACCATTTTGCAATTTTCGCAACAGTTAACGAGTTATTAATTATTAAAAATCGCCGTTTTAGCCTGGCGTACCGCCCAATTCAAGTGAGACGCGGCCGCCCCGCGATCGGCATTGCTAGGCACGCGGGGAATTGTTTATGACACACGGCAAGGGCTAGCAACGCCGATTGCGGGACGGCCGCATCTTGCGGCGCGTTCGAATTGGACGGTAGGCCGGGCTAAGACAGCGATTTATAATCATTAATAACTCGTTAACTATGGCGCAAATTGTCAAATGGTAGAGGACTTTTCGACTCAGCATAGTCCGTTCTATCCGTCAAGAAGAGGTGAGACGGATATTACATAACACCCTGTATATTTAATAGAATTTAGTAATTCGTTACTTGCACGAGTATACCAGCGGGCACAGACTGCGTTTTCTGGCCCTTATCCGCGCGAGAAAACATGCGTCTGTCGCGAAAATCTGTTCGATCCGCTAATGCGGTTACTTTTCTCGTCTCGTTGACATACTGAGTGTGGTGTGAAAATATATAAGTCCGCCGGGCCGAAAGGGGGACCGAAAGACTAAAGATTTCCCGCTCAACTAAATGATCGCTGTTTTTCTCAATCTCCAACAAATCGCCGTCATATTTCGCGCGATCATCATCGTTAGATTTATCCGGGCATCCATTTCGCCCTCGAAAGCCGCTCCTTAAGAAATCGAGGGGATCCGGTAACAGCGAGGCACCGTGGCTACATATCGGCGGTAAGAGTTTTGTGTGCGTGCAAATGTATGTGAGCGGCACGAGAGTGGCTTTAAATCGCCTTTCGGCTCCTTCGATCATTTTTCCTCCCTGTTTCTGAGCGCGATGCACTTTACATTACTCTCCCTTCAATTCGATGTAGTATGCGCAAAGCGAAGCCATTCACATACTGGGTGTTCAAATATTTAAAATCGTTTGACATCTGACTGTTAAAGGGGAAGAATCGATTATCGTGTCAATATTAATAGATTCCGAGAGATTGCAGCCGACATCGAATGCTACTATGTTAAGCAAAAGGAGAAAAGGAATATTTTACCTTTTAACCAAAACCTTTTACCTTTAAGAATGACAGATAGATTTCCCGAGTGGCACCTGACACTTTATTCAAGAATATCATTTTAATAATTCCCCATTTTTAATTCAATTTTACTTAAATTTAAATAGCGTAATTTGACTTATTCGGATTTGTTTCGAGTGAAAAATTTTTACAAATTAGAACATTGATTTTCTTTTAATATATTTTATATGATACCTGTATAGTTTGTTTAAAGCGTAATTTCGTCGAAATTGATTGGAAACGCGATTTTTGTCCATAAATGTTTCGTCTCTAAATTTTGCAGATGCATGTAAGAGTGGACAGGTTCTTTGAACCGCGACACGCGCCGATTTATCGAACTATATTATCTTTAGCAACGAAGCGTCGATGAGAGGAGCGTCGTGCCGTTGATTCGCCTTCACGTTTACGGATTCCTCCGACCGTTGCCGATTCAATTTCTGCGAGGTCTGATATGCTCGCGTAACGCGGTCGTGCGCGTACGTGTGTACAGTACATGTATCGAATTGTGGCACGGTGGCGACAGTAAGCTGTCAAACGAGATTGCTTCCGGAACGTCGAACCGCCAGGATTTGTCTCCGAAAGATGAATATGATTTTTTTTCCCCGAGACAGTGAAGTGCCGAGGGTTCGCCAAGGTTTCATGCGAGTGTAACACGTGTCCGCATACCTCGAAATATCTTTAAGAGGGTGGACGATCTTTGGGAAACTTTGAGGATTGTTGAACTTCTCAACATTTTACATTACATTTTGCGAAAGAACAATTCTAAAGTGATTCGGCAATAAAACCGATCGTACAGTACCGGCCAAAATTGTGTCACCTTCCGATTTCTTAAGTATGGCTAATTTTTAAGTGCACAAATGAAAAATTCGAAAATCGTGGCGTATTTTGTCGAATTTAATTATCCGTCGTGTACAAGTCGTGTACAACACGCACCTGTTATTAGGAATCTACTTAAAATTTTTTAGCACATTCGATGTACCGTAACGAAAGTTATGCTCAGAAAACCTAAAGGTGATATACTCTTGGCCGGTACTGTAAGTTCAAAAACAGTAACGTATAACGTTTCGAAAAAATTCGTCAGCCTCTTTTCCAATTTTCTCTTGATCAGAAACCGTTCCGGGGTTCCATTAAAATTTTAATAAAATTGACCGAAGAGTATTTCGTAGTTTCCTCTCTTATTTGCATGAAATATAAATTTTCCAAGATACAAAACCCCTAGGCAAAGAGCGTTAACGTTACAATTTCAGCGTAGCACGAAATTGTTGCATCGAGCAAAAGGGCGAGGTGGGGGGGGGGGGGGGGTAGGAAAAAGAGAATACTAATGTCTTTTCTCCGTTTCCTCAATTTTTTATCCCGGATCCTGCCACTTCTCGTCTTCGCCGAGACGTTTAAATAACGACGCACGTCGAGCGGGTAAAAGGTAAAGCCCGTCATGAGCGTCTTATAGGATACGTCAAACAGCGGCAAAATTTGACGGGACGGAAGAGGGGATGCGGCCTGCATTGAAAGAGAAAGAGAGAGAGAATGGGGAGGGGGAGAGAAGGGACGTCGTAACGATAGCAATCTCAAAAATGTCGATCATACGCCACGCACCGTGTCGGCAATGTGTACTTCGGTTGACGAGCGCTCGACTGACAGGATGCACGTTAACAGCAATGGCAGCTGATCGATAAATTTCAGTCTCATGCAAAATTATGTAAATCTTTTTGTAACAGATATATATATATATATATATATATATATATATATAAATTTGCGTCTACTAGATTGTTCGTAACATCGTTGACGTACGCCACGGGACGCGAAAGGGAAGCGAGGAATTAATGTTCCGCGCGTGAAAAGCTTCCCTCTCGCAGTTCGCGCTCATAGCCGTAAAAATATAATACGCTGTCCGTCGTAATGGCATCCCGGTGGGGGTTCTAACACGACATCGATTAGTATCCATTAAACCCTTGCACCCCGACATATCGACGCCCGTGTATGCCGCGCGTATGGCACAACGCGAGAGAGAGGTTGTCATGGTTTCGCGCTGGATGCTGGTCGATATATCAGATATTGGGACCGGTGCAATTTTCGACGAGCTCAGATTCGATATCCCGAACCACGCGAAAACGATCTCCCCGTTTATTCGTGGCGCGCAGCCACGTTTCTTTTTTTTACCCCCTCATTCCGTAATTTATGCGGAATGAGCGCGGAACGTCGCGAAGTTATGACGGTTTCAACTTTTCGCCCCGGCCGCTGTTAACCGTAGGGTTTTTACGTCATCGAACTTTCGGGAAAATTTATAACGAACGTTCCATTCTCATTTCGCAGTTTCCAAATTGACGTTCTCTCCGTTGTATGAAATCACAGATACAGCATATGTACAAGATATATTTCTGAAGGGCTTCTGAAAGGATAAATAAATGATTTCCTAGAAACCGCGGCAGCTGCGGCGTTTTCTCGCAGCGCAGCTGCGCCGTAGAAACGCACCTGTTCTAGCGCCGCAATATTATAATCCCTCAAAAGTTCGATCGAAAATAATTCGTAGCCGGTTCATCCTCTCGACGAGAAAGAACTTGCAGAAATAATCCGTTATCGGATGGCGTGTTTCGTTTTTCGTGGAAAGAAATAAAATTCTAGTTTCGCGAAAATGTTTTTGCGCACTGATAACGATGCCAATATCTAAACGTAATGATTATCTAATATACGTATTAGATGTATATATGTATAATATATATTATACATTACATTTCGATAGAAATATTATACGTAATATTATATTGAAGAATTAAAGTCCACCCCTTTAAAATATTTAAATATAAATATAAATAAAATGTTCCACAGAAACGCAAACTTGGTCAAGCATTGCAACATGCACGGTCGGCGAAATCACGTTTACGTACAATTTCAGTCCATCGTAATGTCAATAGATAGTTCGGTGTTCCGTGTTGACGTTGCTCAAAGCTACCCGAGAAGTTTTCTCAATATCGGTAATTTATGCTAGCTCCCACTAGCGGGAGCTACCGCTCCGTGCGTTCCCATTCTAAACCTAAAGCTAACAATACACTTGGCGAAGCGGATTAATTATCGTAAGATTAACACACACGTACACGAAGTAAACGCTGTAAAGATATTCCATCTCCCCCCCGATTCGTCGCCGATCGGCGACGCCACGGAGCGGGTTTTCAATGGCCGAATAACGGCGTCGTCCGGTCCGGTCGCACGTAAAGAAAGGGTTTCTTTGATTTATGATAACGCCGACACGTTGACTGATCCATAAATCACACGGTGACACGTGACACTGATAGAATGCGAAGAGGAGGTTGGGCGTAACTTCCTCGCGAGAGCCCGTCGTCGTGTCCGGGGCTGCACCTTATGCTTTCAATATGCAGCGTGGCTGGGCACGCACACTGATGAGGCGAAACTATGTGAAACTCAAATGTGCCTTATCACGTCGCGTAATCGAAAGAAGGGCCGTTTTCAAGAAATGCAACTTTCGCCCCGAGCATGCACAATCAGAAAACGATAAACGGTATGTATGTACTATTGGTTTTAAGCAGACAGTGCAACAAACGTCATTAACACAATTTCTATTGTAATCCGCATAACACGGAAGCTCTACATCTACAATGGACGATCCAGATTTACTAATTGTTAAACTGTTAAACAATCTTCTTCTTCTTCCTCGTGTATTAGGCTTGAAGCCTGTTTCGTCCAGTTCGTTCTGGTACTTTGTGCATTTGGTTTTACTTAATTCTATGGCTATACACCTGAAGAGGTATGTGTGGCAGGATACTCTCGGTGGTTGCCACTTCCCTTCGGGAGATTCCGAAAGAAACCAGCGGTGTCCGTGGATTTCACCTCGAATCTTTTCGTTCATTTCTTTACTAAGCGGCGCACACTTCTCTGCGCCACACTCGCCACTTGACAATCTTGTTGTCAAAAAATATTGTTGCAACATAATAAATGCGCACGAGTTGTGAATTCGAAGCATGCTTAGTTAATAATCTAAAGTGCACGAGGATTGCCATGTTAATGCGATTTCTCTAAAGATCAGCAGTTTATAATGGCAATTATTTCAATCCATAAATTTAATATATCAAAATTTCAACTTGATATGGAAGAACTTCGTTATGGTTAATTCTGAGTAATGAAATACCACGAGAAAGCCAAACAGAAGTTCAGTCTGACTTTAAAAAGATTTGCACTGACATTACATCTTCTTTTAGTAATTACTTTAATCCATAAACTGCATCAACATTTACATTTGATATGAAGAACTTAGTTGTGGTTAATTCTCAGTAATAAAATATCAGTTTTTAAATACACTCCCCCCCCCCCCCTCTCTCTCTCTCTCTCTCTCTCACTGTCTCTCACTCCCTGCCTCTTCCCTGCAAAAGCATGTTGAACCTCCTAATAACACGCGATTGCAGGTTGTTCTCTGTCATATAAAAGTCAACAGTATTGCACGATTATATATCATCGACGACGCATATTTCGGAGAGATTAACGCCGGGACGTCCCGGCGCGGCGGTGACAGGAAATTCTCACCAAGGGCCGGTATTTTTTTTCTTTTTCGAGGGAAATTTCAACGGCGGGCCTCGTTACCGGGCGAGCGGCCGGCAGCAAAGTGAGCGTAATCGCGCGAGACGTGTTATCACTACTCGCGTAAATACGGGCGGTCCCGGCCCGGCGCCGATCCATCACGCGGTGATTGATGGAAAAGCGAAACCGTTAAACGCGCCAAATTACTTGGTTAATCGAGCAAAATGCACGGCGCGCGCCCGCCTCGGCGAATGACAAATGAGAGGCCCGTCGAGTATCGACGTTTCCGTTGGGATCGCGCGCGATTCCGCCGCGCTGTTCCGCGGCGCTAGCCAGGACGCGCGCCGAAACCGGCGGGCCGCCGTTACAAGTTAATCCGACGCCGTCAGCGATACGCGTTAATCAGTCCCCCTCCCCCTCCCCTCCCTCCTGGCGCGCGAACTCCATTCGCGGTTGGAGAACACGCCAGGAATAACTAACGACACGTCCGCGCGCGCAAGATGGACCGGCGCGCGCGTCCAACCGGTGGATTAACCGGCCAAAAACGAACGGCGGACTTATTAATTTCCCGAAACAATCCGCGCGGTCGCGCCCGCGCCCGCGTCCGCTTCGTCGCGCCCGGCGATGAAGCGTTCACTTCGCCCGGGCGCATCAATCTCGCTCGGATCCGCGCGGCGATAAGCGCGCGAGATTCAGAAGCGTTATCTCTCCGAAAGCGCGCGTGCCAACGGGGCAAGTTTATTAAATATATCTCGGCGGAATCCGGGGCGGAGAAAAATACTCGGGAATTCCTTATCCTTGATTACTTTCGGGCGTCTTTCACTTCCACGTGGATAAAGACGGGGAAAAAATACGGAGAAATGTTGAAAAGAGTTTAACTTTAAATCTCGTCCCCCCTCGCACCGTAAATCGACGTTTAATTTGTTGTACTTTACGTTCCGGATAAAAAGCGCGACGGTCGGATTTTGAGAAAGATCCAACGGTGGCTGCAACAAAATCTGCCAAAGATTATCATCATGTAAGAAGAAAACCGCATAGGGTGTTACAAATACGGATAAGTTTATACATTCGTATAAGATTACTTATCTTTTCTTTGATAGATGATTTCTTGTATCTATTCTTTGTGAGTGCAAAGTGACGTAACATGAAATGAACATAGTGAACGCAATGTATGTATAATAAAAAGCGAGGAACATTACTTTCAATATAAATACGATTATTACTATTACATATAGTCATTCGAAATTTTACTTATGGTTGTTATTGCAATATTTATAGTACACTTTACCAAATGAAAAGCTCGGTTTGGTGCATTATGACAACCATATCATAAGTTGCGTGGACCAATATTGTGTCTATGGGAACTATAATACATAGTTAGGTCAACCATAACTTATACGTAGTTGGAAGAATTATAAAAATGTGGTTGGCTCCAAAAATGAGACTATAAATTCTAGTGAAATTGTGGTGACTGCAACCATTTCTTTCTGTCAGTGTACATATTTTTCGCACTCTCTTTTCCGCGCGTGCCACAGAGGATAATTTGTAATTAAATTCAGGAGAGCGTCAAGTCACTCGCCGTTCCAATTCCGACGGGTCTCAAGCAGCTCGCGGTTGAATTGTGTAAAACAAAGAGGCCGGTGCGAGGGGTGGAGGCAAGAGCTCTCGATGTAATAAAGTCGATACCGTTGCGCACACAGTATGCATGCAAAATATTTACACGCTCAACACGCTCGTGTGCGATATTAACGACAGAAAAAAAAACACGGGTTCGCCGCGCAGGGGTGGCCTTTATAAATATTTACGCAAAAAACGGGAATTTGTCCAATCCACGTCGCCGCGCCGACGTTTCTGTCATGCGAAGGAGCCCGGGATCCCCGGTGCAGCGCGCGCGCGTGTGTGCACTCGGGCACATTCCGCGAGCACTGCCATCTCCGTGATCGGAATTAATTCCACTCCGGCATCCCCGATGGGACGATCGTGGTCCTTGGACCTTTCCAGCATTTTTATATTCCCCGTGAACTCGGTCGCGACGGCGCGGAGGGAGGAGGGAATGCGGCGCGTAACGCGAGTCGTATTGCGAGTCAAATGGCGAAAACGGCGAAATACCCGAGTGGAGAAAATATCGGGAGAGCCGGGGGGAGGGGGGGGGGAGAGGGCTGCGAGTGCGCGACGTCGCTGTGACGGCGTTCAATGGAAAGTCTACCCCATTGAAGACTAATGGCACAGCGAATGTCTGGTCGGTAGCAACGGTTTAATATCGAGGAGCCCGGTGCAGAGAAATCGCACATGCTCCCAAGTCGGATGGAAAAAAAAAGAAGTAAGGAGAGAAAGGATGTGAAAGATAAGACCAAAGACGACACAGGAATGTCAAATTTGTCATCCGTTGTGTTGCGTTAGGTAAAATTATATTGGCTGCTGCGGCTCTTCAATTCCGCTCTCGTTTGTCAATACATTATTATTGATACCATCGCGAGAAACGAAGCGGGGAAATAATGGATGTCGCAGGTGTCTAAAATACAAGAGGGGAAGAAAATGTTGGGGGCCTATCGAGTTCCCTTTGCGGTAAAATTAAAAGTCAGTTACGTGACTGATCACGGATACCGCCGTGAGGGAAATTGCGAAATGAGATTAAAATAAATTACGAAAAAGAAGATGCCTGAGCGCATAAGCCTTTTATAATGTGTCGACGTTCCTATGTTTCGTATACTTTTGTATAGTTTCTATATTAAAACGTATCTTTCGTTTCGTTAATTTTACATATACAATGTACGTTTATAGAAAAATAATTTAATATCGTCTGTTGCAACGATGTAACTTTCAATGGAAGCGATGATTACAAGCATTTTTCACTGTTATCTTAAAAATTATTTTTCTACACAAAGAAAGAGAGAGAGAGAGAGAGAGAGAGGGGGGGGGGAGATAATCGAATAGTTTATTTTAACACTAGAAGTTTAAATAGAAAAGTCGAGGTCTAAAATAATTTTCAACAGATACAAATAACGACTAGGAAGGTATTACACTTCGTTATTCCATCGACCTTGCGGTCTCGTTATCTACTAAAGTGGAAGACTCGCTTTATTTTCAGAGATTTCTCGAATTAGTTATACGACCTATTTATGCCGCAGCTAAGCTCGACTCCGGCATATTCAAACTGCACGAGCAGCCTCGGTTAAACGGTTAAATTGACGAAACGAACAACAACTACTTGAGATAATTGAGAGAGCCATGCTTTTCTTTTAATAATTTCGTTATGATTGCCCTCGATATCCACCAGCCTGCCACGAAAATACAAATCAAAAGTATAAATCACCGGAGTTCCTTCCCCGATAATTAAAATCACTGCGTTTTCGTTCGTGAGAAAAAAAAGGACAATATTCTATCTGATATACACACACGGATATACATTGCACGTGCACCATCGATGAACTGTACGTGAACGCGTATTTGCGTAGGGAAACGAGGCAAGGATTCGAGAGATTATATTGATCCATTTCGTTCACGTTGTCTCTTAACTAGCGATGACTAGTTTCACCGAACCGCGACGCGCCGCATAAGAAATTTTTACGCAGCTTGTATGTATTTCTGGAGCCCTCGCGAGACCGAATCCGTCAGATTTTAATATTGCAATCTTTGTACTTTTAATGTAATCAACGAAACCGCTGAGGGCATTGTGGTGTACAGATTTGCGGCATTACTGGGCACTACTAGGCATTTTTTGGGCATTAGTTTGGGCATTAGGCCTTGCTGAGGCATTATAAAAATAAAATAAGATAAAATAAGATTATATATAAGATAAAGTAACGCCCACTGGGCATTAGTGGGCATTGGTGTACAACATTTTGGTCAGCGGTTTCCCCCTCGGTAATCAATAATTGTTTTTTGCAACTGTAGCCAATTAAAACAAATCTTTGCAATAACTGGAGAAAAAATACTTAGAAATTTTTATTGTAATTATTGATTTTATCTCCTCACCGTAGAGCATTTCTTTCACGCTTTTCTCTATTCAAATAAAAATTCTCTATCCTGCACTAAGCGTCGTGGCCGATAATAACATTCATAAAAGTTTAAATACATGATACGTGCGTTAAAAATTTTAAATAAATGATACATGCGGTCTAATGTGAATTTTAAAAGAAGCATATTTCCTACGTATACTATGTAACCTAGGCGCGAACTCATTTTTCATCACGCTTCGAAAACTTCTTAATTTTTTAACCCTTAATAGCCAGGGTACTTTCTTCGTTTTTTTTTCGATACGTATAAAACCGCAAAAACACACATTAAGAGTTTCGCTTCATTAACACGTATCCGTCCCTTAGACCGCCGTCGAGCTATTAATCCAAAGACGAGGCTGTTGGTAAAACGCGCATTTCGCGATTCGCCAACGATGAGAAAGAGAGCGGCGGGAGGTAGGGTGGAGAGAGAAAGGGGGAGAGAAATTATGAATATTTGCGCAGGTGGGTGAAACGTGGGATGCGGGCAAGAATGCGTCCCGATATTAATTAATGGAATGCGTCTTGCGCGCGATATTTGCTCGTATACAATGGCCAGGTCAATCGAGGCTTGTGCGCCCGCGTCGCGTGTCCTGCAGCGGGACACCGTGTGTGCGCTTTATTCCGCACACTCGTGCGCGACTCACCCTATTTACTTTGGCATATGTACGCCCCGCCGACCGGATCTTTAATATAGAATATTACAGCAGTGGACGTACATTCATGCTTACCCGGCGTGGAAACTGCAGGTGAAACCGAATACAGAGGGACGAGTTACGGCTAATCGCCGCCGGTCCCGGTCTCGCGTGTGTTTGGCGAGCGTTAAAATTCCCCGCGTCGTCCCTCATCAATCACAAATCGTAGTCTTTCGTCTCTTTTACAATTTGTTAATCATTGTGCTCGAGATACTTTGACACTCCTGATAGTACAATAAATCTTAAAACCGAAAATATATTGAAGATTTCAATTTATAATTCGCGAGTATCAGTTCTTTTCATTTAAAAAAATGTTTAA
>NW_011967179.1:441298-459399 GCF_000949405.1 Vollenhovia emeryi | reverse complement strand
CTACACAGTTGGAAAATTTAAGTTCTCTTGTTTAAAAATGCCGGTTAAATTTCTTGTGTTGAATGTTTAACACATTTATGCGTTAATATAACATATTGCTCTTGTGTTAATTGACCCCAAATGTAAAATTATTAAAATAACTGAAAAGAAATGTTAAAACAACAAAATGTGTACTAATTTTTTAATCTGACACAATACATATGTTCTATATTATTAGTAACAAGATTTATCTGTTAAAATTTACAGAATAAAATGTTGATTTTATTCTATATAACATAAGTGAGAGTGATTTCGAACCGTCATTTAACTTATTACATCTGTAAAATGTAAAAATTCATTTTGTCGTTAAAAATATATTAATTTTACACAAAATTTATTTAAAATTATTTTACGATTTGCATTTATTTTGTGTTAAAATATTAACAGAGTATTAGCGTGATCATTTAACATATCCAGACTATGTTAAATTAACACAAAAATTTGTGTGGACCGTTTGAGACATGTGATATCTGTTAAATTTAACACAAATTTTTCAACCGTGTATCGCGATTCTTAAGCATATTTTGAGATAAGGGAAAAGAATAAAGGCAATGGTAAAAAAAAACCGGTAACAGGCTCCCATTACCATTATTCTTTTCCCTTATCTCCAATGTTTATAATTTTGGAGTCTAATTAACGTCTTGCGTTTAAGTATACTTAAAAACGGTTTTAAACGTTTTAAAGATAATTCTGCAACGTGCATCTCGTTTGGCTATGACAAAACGTTTGGTCATTTTTGCTATCCCCGACAAGTTTGTTCGTTAGATACAAGTATATAAGCATCCTCTCTTCCATATCTTGCATACGCGCTTCCATATATTGGCGTACGGCAAATTAACAAAGAATGTAAATAGAGTCTTAAGAAACGCACGTACATACACGCACACACGTCTCGAATATATCGCGAGCTATTCTGCACATTCCTGGCAAACGTGAAGTATTATAATTATCAGGTCTAGAGAAAATTGTTTTCATTCGAATTAATGGCGTGTCTCCCAATAAACTCACGTGCCTCTCGTTTTCAAGGCGTACCCGCATCTCGCGCTAATTGCACATGCGCTTGGGGGCTTCTCACGTGCATTTTACTGTGCTATAATTCGCATGTGTGATATGTAACGCTGCTTGGGGGTTTCTTAGGACGTTTCTAGCCTCCCGTGCATTTTACAATGCTAATTCGCATGGCGAATAACACTACGGCTACTGTCGCGAGTCTGTCCCGTTCCCACGGCCAACCGCTCATCTCGCTGGCAACTTGTCGCGTGTAAGTACGTACGTACAATGTTCGCGTGTACAATGTTCGCGCAATAGTACGACGCCGCCACGCATGTAAAGCACAGACTTCTAATATATATACTGCTAGACTGCTATCTTCGAGCAGAAAAGTGAGGCAATAAAGTGGTATGTGTCAGTGACACACCGGTGCACACATACTACTTTATTTACCTAACAAGACATGGCGGGACTCTTGCCTCACTTTTCAGCTCGAAAGTAGCAGCATAGTATAACTACACTGAGGAAAATTCCCATCGGATAAACCAATTAAATAGTGTTTCCGATGGTTAATTTTTCCGATTAAATTGTGGATACATACGATGAAATCTATCCGACGAAATTTGATCGAAAAACCGAACACATTTTTCATCGGATGTACAATTTAATCGGATTAATCGGATATATCCGTTTGTTATTATGTAATTGAATTATCCGATTATATTTAATCGGACATTTTTCTCAATGTAGTATGCCCACTCTGTCATTTGTTTTGTTTTGCGCAGATTCTTTCTGCGCACCCGCCATTATTTTGGTGGAGCCAATGAGACTTTATAGGTACTACGACACATATACACACTGCCACATATACAACATTCGTATGAACATTTTTGCTTAAAATGACCGATACTATTGACCGATCACCTCCCAGAATATTGACCTTTCCTCCTGGGACACCCTGTATAGAAGTCTGTGATGCAGAGGCGAACAGGAGGCGCGCGCACGCGCGCGCGTTAACGGACGCAGTTTCCGCGGCGGAAATAAAATAAATACCTATAAAGAGAAACAGTTCGCGCGCGCGCGCGCGGAATGCGTGGTACGATAATCGCGCGCGCGCGCGATCCATAACTTGTGAATGGTCAATCACTGGAACGGGCGCACCGTTGAAGTCTTACGCGACCAGTATTAATAGCCGCGATGAGGATCGCGGTAATTTAGATGTCTCCCGTATTCCGTCGGAGTGGGACTCGCTATCGCTTCCCGTTTTATTTTCGTGAATGTAATTAATTCCACTGCGAAATTTCGATAAAGTAAAGCGAGTAGATGATTAACGCTTTTCGCGATTAATCGATTGGAAAAGGATGGGGATGGCGGGGAGAGTAGAGATGGGCTCTCTAGATAGCGTCCTAAGAGTCCCATCGATAATTGTAAGGATTTCCATCGATAATTCTACTGATTCGAATTGATTCCGATTGAAACGAAAAAAGAGCTACCATTACAATTGTACGAAAATATAATCTATGAACACTCAAAGAAATGTCCAATAATAATAAAATATATCTCTAACGCCCCCATTATGTGTTTATCATTTTTTATTAAGTAATTCAATTAACTAATTAAAATGAAATCTTACATTGCGTCTTAGTCGCTTTTTCCGAATTCTTTCAAAGCGTATCAGGAATTCTCTTGTGAAGGTCAGAGAAAGAGAGTCGAAACCCAGTAAACATTAACTAACAATTATATAATATCAATATTATAATTTCCCACTCAACAGTATGAATGTAACATAACATATGTCGTACGTAACAGTTACAGCATTGGGTAGGAAATTATAATATTGATGTTATGTAACTATATTAGTGGGTGTTTATTGGAAAACACTTTTATCTATCATATTCAAATCATGAAAATAACGTAGAAACCTCACAAAGGTGTTCGTTAAACCTCGCGGAATTAGGTCTGTAAATAAGAGAGAGAGGGAGATAATTGGATGAGGGACTAAATCCGCATGATTGGTTTTCATGCGGGATATAATGGCGACATGCGCGTCCGTCCACGTTTACCGAAACTTGTTGACAGAGTTAATATTTATTTTTCGGAGAAACGCGAAAAATCGTTATCGTTCGCCGTAGCACTGATGTTTCCGCTATTAAACGCGGCCTGCGATAAAAGACCTAGATTTTCTGCAATAAACCAGGAAAATGTATTCGGTCACCAGCACAGCCGTACGAAAACAAAAAACAGAGAACGAAAACAATAAAAATATAGCATAATTTTTACTGGTTTCCGTTTCATTCTCATGATGCGAAATAAAAAATGCAAACCGGAATTAACGGGATTGTAACGAATAAACTCTCGATATATCTTCACACGAGGAATGGAACACAATACGTACAGATTTGCAATTTATCACAATTACATTGTATAAATTTTGATAGAATATAGATAGAACGTGAAAATATTTTCCTGAAACGTATACACACGTTAATCGATTAATCTTTATTTCGTTACTCACGAATGTACTTCTACATTCAAAGAATTCCCTCGGCTAACAGATATTTAATTTGGTCGTGCCAATTGTAAGAAAATTATTTCTTAAATTATCGCGAACTTATTTAAAAAATAACGAATATTGATCTGACGACTGTCAACCAATAAATTAAAGAATTACAAGACTAATATTTATCGTGATATCACGATGTTTTTATCCCTTTAGTTAAAAATTAAAAAATTGCATATCTAAATCTTCCTATCCTATATAAAAAAAGGCGTGTTAAGTCGATAGTCGAAAGTCTCGAAGTATTGCAGTCGCTTTTCCGAGATGCTGATTGGCTGTCTCGCTTGTGCGATACGACATGCTTCAGTAATGTTATTTGCAGCTGTCAAACCATGCGAATTTTTAAAGAGAGCAAATGACGCGCGCGAAGCGCGCGCTTGTGTTTTCTAGTAGAATAAAAAATAGAGAGCGTCTATGGAAACTCTCGCTACAAATAATCCATAGAAATTCCGTGGAAAGCTACAGAAATCTTGTACCAATCAAATGTTTTATTTAAACGTAACAACGTATTTATTGCGTTAGTTTGTTTAATAATTTATTATCACCATTTTCCATAACCGGAACTATCTGATAGATATTTTTAGACAGTTTTTACTAGACAATTTATATTAAAATGTCTTTGTTTTTTCTATTTCTGTGTGTGTGTATCACATAATCCTTAAAATTGAATAAATTGCCAGAAGAGAGTTTCAAGATTTTTTTCCCGTTTATAAACTCTTTATCATGTAAAAATCGACGATGCTGATTATCGCGTGCCGAGTAGTTTCGGTAGTTTCCGGTCGCGATGGTAACTTGAAACAGAATTCGAACCGCGCGACGCGGACACCGGCACGTAGCGCCATCTGCCGCGGCGCGCCGCAACGAGGTGGTGCGAAAGACTGCGCTCGTACGATGCCGTCGCCGGATGACGTATCGTCGTCGTGACGCGACGCGCCGCTCGCGTTCGGTTCGATGTCGACGACACGATGCCGCTCGGCGCGACGGCCGGAAGGGAAGCATCGAGCGCATCCGGAGGGAGAAGGGAAGAGAAGGGTGCGAGAGCAAGAGGGGGGAGGGGGAGACTTGCGCGTCGCCATAGTTTCCTGTCCGTATTATGCGCGCCGACGTGTAGAGCGGATAGAGCGAATTCTGACGTAAGGGAAGTGGAAGAGATTAAAAAAAAAGGAAAAGAAAGACAGAGACGAGGTGCACGCGCGCGAGCGCGCATGCGTGCAGCGCGCCGGCCAAGCGTGCACCGCGGGAATTAGAGCGGTCACCTCTAGCCGATTCGGAGAACGATTTAGCGTAGGCAACAGACGTTCGACGTGGAAACCATGACACGACGGAAGATTATCGAATCTCGTGCGGAATATCTCGCGCGCGTGGGTCTCTAAAACAAAAGAAGTAAGAGAAATCTTTCGTCAAAGTGCATCGAACGTTTTCAAAGTAAGAGAGAGATAGAGAAAGGGGGAGGGGGAGAGACAGAGAACAAAATAGAATCTTTATTTATTAAACTCTGGGACAAGTCCCCTAAAGAGTTGCGGCCGAATCAGACTAGCAATTGCCAACTCGGATTGGATTGGGATTGGCGATTGAGGATTGTCCTCTAACCAATGAGAGTCGATTCAATCGCTGGCTGCTTTGCTCTCATTGGCTAGAAGACAATCGCCAAAGCCAATCCCAATCCAATCCGAGTTGGCAATTGCTAGTCTGATTCGGCCTCTAGACAAGCTGCACAGAAAAATATGAGAGAGAGAGAGAGAGAGAGAGAGAGAGAGAGAGAGAGAGAGAGAGAGAGAGAGAGAGAGAGAGGGGGGGAGGCAGCACGTGTCCAATCTCGTTAACGACTAAACATCAGTAGCCTTTAAGTTGTAATCCAAAAAGACAATAGGTACAATTCACTCGTCGCGAGTATAAACGAAAGTTAAACAGGTGGTCAGATAAGTTTGCGTCATCCGCCGTGTATGTGTATTTCTTCATGACCGAGTGGTATCACTCTGATAAAGTAGATTTCAATTTGAATCTCGTTAGTTGCTGGATTATAACAAATTAAAATCAAAACAGTAGTGCCAAATGGCGATTTCCTTGACATTCTCCATAATGTAATACGTTATGAAATATTTTCATGTTACTCTTAAACATTTTATAATGAATATTTATATATCCGCGCAGAAACTTGGCGACAAACATTTTTAGATATCTTTTCAATGTCTACGTTCTGTGTGACATTTAAACACTTTCCCGTGTATCCATTAACAGTCCACTTCTACGCGGAACAAATCAAACGTATATGTACTCGCGCGTTATAAGATAAAAGGAGAGATAACGATCCAATGGACCGAATGACAATGCCCAGCTCCACAAGAATCATGGAAAAAGCCGTCCCGATCGTAACTCTCGCCTCGTTGGCGATACGTTCCACCGCGTGATCGAATCTTTTGTACGAGCGGCGTTTCAATGGCCACAATGGAGACGACGTTAGCGGTGCGTGGCTCTCGTCCCGCGGTCTTACGACACGGTTACCGCAGCCACGCGCTTCATAATGAACGAAATTGCCACAGATTCCCGTAGTGGGTTATCGAGATTCAAGAAGCGGGAAACGGCGGCGGGCCGGCCTTGACATCCTCGCAAGGCCTGCTGGATTTAGCCCCGCATGCTACATTTATTACGCTGATACGGTTACGGGGCAAGGTTACCGCGGTACCCTCGTACTTAATTACGCGTACGCGCTACTTTTCCGCCGAGCGTGCTTTTCCCACTAATCGGATCGCGCGATTTCAATTTCGCGCAGACCGTCGCCGCAATTTGTCCCGTCTTTAACCCCCCCCCCCCTCTTTTATCCCCTCCGGGCTGCGTTCCGCATCGTCCGTGATGATGAAGTCGTTGCGCCTCCGTTCTCGGAAAATGCGTGGCACTTTATTTACGCGATTACACCGGGCAGAGGGGCGATTAACGCGCGCGGTCCAAGCGCGCGGAGAAACGATTCGCAGACACGCGATACCGCTCGTCGAAACGTGCAACAGGATCCGGTGAGAAACGGCCGATCGTCGTTTCTCGGGAGTCGATCGCCGTTTCGTTCCCGTCGTAAGAGGCCACGCGCGCTTATATTTTCGAGTATCTAACGGAATCGCCAGGCGCATTCTTGAAATTCGAACGACATTAGAATTTTCACACTCTAATAAACGTAAGATAGAGTCCAGTGCTCTCTTCCATCTACGGTTTTCATTGTGATCCGATTGACTTTCCTTTCTTTTAACGTACATACAATTGGATACCACCCTCGTGTTTTTAAATCGTCGTCGTGATATAAAAATCGCATTAAATTTTATTTCAATGCAAGTAAAACTGATAGTATCAAATTACGATGTACCTGAACACAAGGAAACAGTCACTGCGTTCGCTCCAGCTGTATCTCAAAATATGATGAAATAAAGTTCAGTTTACACTGGGCGAGAAACAAGATTTAACTATTCGCCTTCTATTGTATGTATGTACATGGAGGTCTCGATCGTGGAAATTACGAACTGCCAAGTCGCAACGGACGCGTAAGATGAAAACGAACCGGTCATGTCACGCCAATAATGAACCCGCCGTAGGTTCGCCGGCGGATTCTAATCATCCGGCGCGATCGCGTTATAACGCAATAGCTCGCCGCCGCGCATTAGGCAAATCTCCGTGGTGCTCTCCTGAAATCAATAACATCTGGCATTAATACGTCGACGGGGCTGAATTAGCGCTATACGCATGCCGCGGCACTGTGCATTAACCGGGCGTGATTATTACCGTCTGCGCCCGATAATTACTCCGGCGAACTCGATTGGACGCAGACGATACGTAAATATTTCCACATTACACGTCGCGCACGACTACGTCAAAGTCTGTCACCGACGTAATGCGTTGGCGTTTATCCGCGAAAGAAAAGCACTCCCCCCCCCACGGGCGGATATTACGTTCAGCTTCGCGTTAATTGCGGCTGCGAACGAGTTTCTCGCGTCACCTCGATATAAACGAGACACTAATTAGAGACGACTTTTATCCCCCCCCCTCTCTCTCTCTTACTCTCTCCCTGTCTCTCCACCCTCTCTCTTTTCCCCTCCCACCCTCTCCCTCCCCTTGTCATCCCCTGCCTCTCCCTCTCCCTCTCCCCCCTTTCTCTCTTTCTCTCTCGTGACGCGATGTAATTCATGCAGTTAATTTCCAATTAAAGAGAAAAGAAAATGAAAAATTTAGTGATGGTAATACTCGTCGGAAAAATACATATGTAAAGAGCAGGAGATATGCGTCTATCTTATTGCGGATTTTATGCAATGGCAAGTCGTAGAATTTAACATGCAGATATGAATTTTCATTACAATCTAGTAGACGTTGCATTTGCAACGTAGAGAAATACATATATTTGTATAACGTATACGAAAACGTATCTGATGAAAAAGAGCTGTGGCGACATTAATCACCATTGGTTTGCAAAAAGTGCTGAAGAATACTGAATAGGTTTTTCAGCCAAACGAAATGGGGAGGAGAAAATCCCTGGGGAAAAAATATGATCTTAGTAACGCGATCGCATTTGTTCGGTTAACGAAGTTCTCAATCAGCGCGGAGATACACGTGCGTCAGAATTTCCAGCGTAGGCACCGAGTACTGTGATTTAAATCCACCCAAACTCTCTCTCTCTCTCTCTCCCTCTCTCTCCGTCATCGTCAAATTAAATTAGGATCGGTGCGCGGGTAGAATACGAAAATCCCGCGATTTTACATTCGCATCTCCGGGCTATTTTCGACTTCCCCGAGCTCCGCGAACTGCCCCAGAACGATTTTCGGTTCCGCAAATCGGAAGTGTCGCTTACGTAAACGCCCGCGTTTTTTCGCCCCGACGAAAGTGCACACGACTCCTCGCGTAATTTCGCTCTTATCGACCCGGAGAGACACGTACGCCGGCTAGTCTTGCAGCCGCGGCCCGCGATACGGCGGAGAAATAAATGGGAAACGAGGTGAAGCCTCGTGTGTTCCAATTCGGCCGGGAGTGCGCGGAATAGGAGCAGCCCCCGCTATATTGAACGCCATCGATGTGTGTCGGCGATATAAAAGCGGAGATCCGACGGAAAGGAAACGCGTTTTTCAAATGTACAGACATTTCGCGTATCCCACTGTGCACTCTAACGCGACCTTAAATACATGGGCGTGAGGCAGACGGCGAGACTGGGGATAATCGAGTCAACTCTACATCGAGAATATCGATGTGCGAAATTCCCCTTCCGTTAATTTCCATATCGCCAGTCCTCGGCGCTGCTCGACCCGGCTCATAGCGCGGCGCCATTCTTTCTTATGCAAATCGCGGCCCCACTTTCGTCGCGAAAAAAAAAGTGGCCGCACTAAATCGCCGCGCAAGATCAAATATTGTCACAGACGTACGCGATGATATGTTAATCGAGCGAATAAATTTCCACTCTCTGAGCGTGACGTTTCAATTGGTTCTTTAAAATTTCTTTCAGTGGAACAAAGTGTCTTACTCGTTTAACTGATGATCAAATGGAGTTCTTAACAAATGCCAAATGCAATAATTATCTGTAATATTTAAAAAAAGACAACTCCTGTTTGATTTCTACTATAAACTAGCGCGCGCCATTTAGCTATAACAGAAGTTAGTCAAAAAATTGAACGATTACGTCTATGCAAACCAATGTTTATGCAGGGTGTGCTATAACCACCGGATATCCTTTCAATCATAAATTCTTTAGAAAATTTCAAGAAGAAAGTTGTAATAGAAAAATGTCGAGGCTATAAGAGCTTTTAAATAATAAGCGATTATATTTCACAAATGACAGGCCGGAGATTTCGCGCGCTCAGGTACGCGACATGATAAGTGATAAAAGTGTTGCTACGAACGTCGCCCCTTTTAGCATAGTAACAACCTTCATGGTAACTGATATTGATCGATCACTTTGACAGCTGCAACACTTTGAAGTTACGAAACGTTGCAACTTTTTTTTTAATTAAATGAAAAGGGGCGACATTCATAGGAACACTTTTATCACTCGTCATGTCGCCGTGCCTGAGCGTGCGAAATCTCAGGCCTGTCATTTGTGAACTATAATCGCTTATTATTTAAAAACTATTATAGCCTCGACATTTTTGTATTAGAATTTTCCTTTTAAAATTTTCTAAAGAATCCGTGATTAAAAGGACATCCGGTGGTTTTAGTACACCCTGTATAAACATTAGTTTGCACTTTCGTGCGCGACGTACAAATATCGCGAAACGCGCAGAGTGTTATTAACATGTATCGTGCGACTTTTCGTTACGCAAATAATTCAAACCGGCTGTCTCATATGTCATCTTGCATTTCTGATTGAGCAAGTAGCAATGGATAAGTCACTTTTAAACTGACGATGTAATACGCGACGCGAGTCTCAGAATCCAAGCAGCTGCGGTAAAGTAGTTATTAGTCCGCAACGAAACGATATTTTACATTCTTTGCTGTCAATCAATCTAATAATGCGAAATGAATTACGCGAGCGCGATATCCATTGATGACTAGTCGTCGTTAATTGTAACAGTTAACTGATTGTGCGATAATTTGCGAGATACTGTATGACGTAACGACACGCAATAAGCGACTTTCACTACTTCCTCTTCCCGCGAAATAGAACAGAAAACAGCGCAAACACCAAAACCACATACCTACCAACAAGTTTCTCCCTTTTTTTTCGATGAAAGAAAAACAGATTATACTGAAATCGATAGGTAATTCGAAGCGCGATGCGTAAACGAGACGTAATCGCGGCGAAGTTGCATTCACGTTTTAGATGAGATAGTCTCGTGAAATATCTACGTTGATAAAAAGCCGTCGCCTCTCAACATGCAAGTCGTTGCACATTACAAGTTGCAGAAACTTAATAACTAATCGACGAACGTTACTGATAAACGCATACGAATTAATAATGTTTTATCACCACTCATCGCGCGATCGCGTCTCGAAAAATGATAGCAAAACAAAAATAATACGACGCACGGAACGACTCTCGACGCTGCCTGTCGGCTCGAGGTTCGGTGAGCGAATGACAGCGCGGTGATCTACACATACAGTGATGGACGGAATGGTTGCGACACTTTTTCTTTTACTGTAAAGAAATCTTATTGCGAAAAATATTACCTCGGTACTTTCTTTCTTTTAAATTTAAAATATGTTCTTGTAACGTCTATAAAAATATTTTTATGTAAGATATAAATTGTGGAAAACTCGCAACTGAATTATTAAAATTTGTTATAATTTCTGGTCCCAAATACCGTCATTGCTATTTCTCACGCTGTTATTTTTATCACGTTTCTAAAGCAAACTGTAACTGTAAACAAAGTACAACTATAAAATTATTGTTGTGGAAGTAAAGTGATTGTCTTTCGGCTGGAAAATACTCTAGACACAATATCTCGGAACTGGATGAAGAGAAATTCATATCTTGGTCGGTTGTGTAAGTTACAATAACTCTTCTTTCTCTTAAGACGATTTCTGTGATTTTCACGAACTAATTCTCAACAGTTTTAACTTTTATCCATTGCGTAATTATGTCTTCCAATCACGTTCCTTTTATCACCCCCGGTTCCCTCGCTAATCCGTTTACCAAACTTGAGATCTCGGCAATATTACCGAAGTTTGCGAGCCTCGCAACTAAGAAAGAACCAAAACTGATGAAAACTCATTTCGCCTTGCGCCTTAAATTCCTTGGCAACGCATAATATAATTCGTAGCGCTGGAGCGTTATAGGAAGTATGTGCTGTGCAGGAGTTCGGAACTTCCAAATTGCAATCAATTCGTACGAGTATGCTTTTAAGTTTTCATCTAACTCGACGAATTCAACGCCAGGCTTGGCATGCCGGATGTCGACACTCGACGTTCCGAACGTTAACGAGTTAAACTTGATTGAAACGATCTATCAGCACCCCAACGACACGATCACGTCTCCCGATTGGCGATTGCTCGATAACATGCGGTGCGAATGGATAGTAATCACAACATAATCAGATTTACATCTAAACACCGTTGTAATACTGCCATTTTATAATAATATTGTTTCGAAATTAGTAAAACAATTTGCTAGAAAATGTGCGAAATACTTTCAAAAAGTTTAAACTTTTTATCTCTGACACGCGGTGAGGAAGACTTTCCATAATTATCATCTTTTTGGACGGTATTACGCGAAGAGACGTTAATCTCTTTGCGTGATTACATAAATACGCAATTTAAAAAAAAAGTAAAATATTCCAAAGCGAAAACAGTTTGCAAAGATATAGGAGACTAAGAGGCTCAAACAGGCAGCAGAATGTTATCTACAAATAAGTGTGTCTTCAAAATGTGATGAACAGTTAAAAGTGTGATTTTGTAATTACAAGTTTGGCCTTGTCGCCACGTATATCCGTTTTAAAACACCACAAAAAATTGAATAAAACGCACAATCGAGCAGATGTCTTACCGTTACAAGAAAATGTAACGGTAAGACATCTGCCTCCTGTCTGTTTTCTCCGTTAGGTACGCGCTATATACATATGTATCTGTTTTATAAAATTCGTATTCACGCTCGGTCATTTATAAAATATTACGATTGCGTCGGGAAAAACGATATAAATTGCTCAAAGAAGAAATAAAGTTAGACACATCCGAACGGATCGAGATACTTCCGGCAACAGATGCGTATGCTTATCCAAGCTTTTCCCTCTCGACCGTTACCTCCGAGTCGCCGAACTGCCGAGCGAATTATTTCCCTTCTATTACGTAAGATTATTAGATACACGGATAATTGAATAACGAAGTCAATTTAGAGCTGCAACAATGGAACAAGACAAGTTTTTCTCTTGCACCATATATAATACGCATTGCATTAACATTTTAACTTCCATGTATGGGAACTTGAATTACATTATGGACAGACATCCTAGGACCGTCGGTTACAATTTTAATAATTAAGTCTTTAATTTATGTAATGTAGAAATACTTTCTCGGAAAAAAATAGAGGCATCAGCGGTTGCTGTGACCTCTCCGGTTTTCCAACAAAGTTTTGCAAGTAATCTAAAGTTTCTAATTTATTTGAAAACAAGATTTCCTTATTTCTTCCTATGAGAATAAAAGTGTAATTTATAAAATATTGCGCACCTTTTTGTCAACAACATTTTTATTCAACGTTATTCAAAAAGGCTATCAAATTGCATAGCATTAATAACTGAAACATGCTCGTACGTCCACAAATCGTAAAATGACGAGGATCCCAAGCAAAATCATATCGCGAAGTTTGATTTTGAGCACAATATATTTTATAAATAGAAAAAATTTATGAATATACATGGAATGATTCTTTCCTTTAGCGCAGGATTTTAGATACCTGTCGATTTTTCAACTCTCTCTCTCTCTCTCTCTCTCTCTCTCTCTCTCTCTCTCTCTCTCTCTCTCTCTCTCGCTCTCGCTCTCGCTCTCGCTCTCGCTCTATCTACACGTGCATACGGAGAAACAAACGTACGCACGCTTCGAGAGAACGGATGTGAGCAAAAGAGTTCTTATAGCCAGCGGCTAGGTCGTTTCTCGACCTTGCCGAGCGGGATTCCTTAGATGCGAAGAAGTTCGCCATTTTTATCGGTCGCTTACCTCGTCTTATCTCCTTTTATTGTTCCTTCCTCCCTGTATCGGATTACGTATAGAGCGAAGCTATTGGATGAAGGTAACGCTTTCTCGAATAAACAGGAACTAGAGGCACGTAGTCGATTTCTCTTTTGTAAACATGTTATTACAATTCATTCGCTAAATCTTTGTTTCAACAAATATCAAACATAAATTCATTAAATGAACTGTGTGCTGAAACATACGGGGATGTGATATGTTCAGATAAAAATTCGCGTCAACGAACTGAAGAAACTGGTAATTGATAAAAGCGTTAATTTTATAAGCCCTGAAAAGTCGTTTGGGTTTTTTTTGTACTGTTACAATATCTCGTACAATTATTGATTTAAACTTACGTAAAGATTATAATATATCGTTGTAAGCCCTCGTATGTTTACGTACATTTTATTCTATATGAAGGATTTTGATCCCGGAATCTATTCATTCCTGACGCTAGCGGGTCTATCTGGTTCGAGCATTACTGTGCAACTCGCGAATGCGTCAGCTGAAACCGCGCTCGCACTCTCGTCACGAACCGCGAATAAAATGTTTTCTTAAAAAGAACCGCGACCAAGACGCGGCATTTAAATGCCAGTTTGAGCGGTGAAGGTCCGTTACACGGTCGTGTTACACGGTGGAAATAAAATTAATGTAAAGAAAAGGACGATCGAGGTAACCGGGTTCAATTGGATCGAGGCAGAATTATCGAGTTCAATTTCAGTTCATCCGACGAAAGCATTTCCTTGCAGGAAAGCAGTTCGCGATCGTGTGAACGCACGCAATGTAACGTACTGTAATACTCGTACATGTAAAGCTGGCGCCACACTATGCGCGATTCGTCCCTCGTATATTCGTGAAGAGTGTGGAGGGACAATTGGTCGATTTGCCATTCGCAGTGATTCGCTAGCCGAGCGGAGTTTTCACGAAAATAGCAGTTTTTTCACTAACATTGAAACTTGACCAATTTTAGACTTATGATACAAGTCCTGTAATGGCAGGTAAAAGTTGTCCAAGTTAACACGAACGAAACGACGAATAATAAATTACGAATGATAAACTGCGAATCACAAATAGTGTGGTAAGTAAAACAAATGTCCAACGAATTTCTGCGAATTACGCGCATTACGAATTGCGCATAGTGTGGCGCTAGCTTAAGACTCGATTCCGAAGAGAGAGTGGGGGGGAGCACGAATTTGTTTGAAAAACAATTTCCCTGCGTCTTCTTTCATGAAATTAGAAAATCGATATTAGATGATTATATTCAAAAATATATAGAGTAATCAGCAATAGACGGACGACGACGTTACAATTTTTGCAGCACTATAAAAGCTATCAGTTAAGATTAAAATTATTATTAAAGACCAGCTGATCAAGAACCTGTTTTTTTTCTTGTTTATCTTATTTATTGAAACAACTTTTCCCCTTCTTTCTTCTCTTTTTATTTATTCATCAAACCGCGTGCTTCTCATTTCCTTTGGGAATCAGGCGAATCAAATGAGAGTATTCGATTTCGCGGCTAGCCAACATTGCTTTTTCTCATAGCCGTGTCTCCGACAACGGTAATGTAACGTTAGCCAATTTTTATGGATAAGTGAAACGAGAAACGCGGGACTCGCACCGACATATCGCCTGACTCGCACAGGCTTGCTTGAAATTCATTTGCGGTAATTCCCAACTCAAATTAATTTACATTGGCATGCAGAGTAAGTTTTCTTGCTTCGGAGAAAATCTCCGTGTAGATTAAAAAGCTATCTGTAGTCAAATTTTATTATAACAATTAAGTAGCAGCTTATTGTTAGTGACGCCGGTCAAGAAATCAAGAATTTTAATAAGTATTGGAAACGACCTTAACAGAATGACACATTCTGTTTTCTAACGTTGACGACAAGACACGTTGTACCACGAAATTTCTGACTTCTAACTCTAATCTGACGAATCTTGCATTTGTAGGCATCCTTGTAAGTTTGTTACCTGAAGAGGACCAGTATTACTGGCCGAAACGTTGTGTTTTACTTATTAAAACAATTTTATTATGTCTTGGTTAATGAAAATATTTTTATCACAAATAGAATTATGAAAAGGACAAATTAACGAATTTTTTTCCTGTTATACGTCAAAGGAATGAAATCGCCGTGTAACCAAAGTAGATAAATAAGGAGTAAGGTTGAATCGTTGCAAGATCGCGGTACAATAGTGCGTAGTAGAGTAACTGAAACGAGCTCTTCACCTCAACGACGCGAGCGCGAAACAACAGTATTAGATGACGAACAGGAGAAGATGAGCACAGAGAATTTAGGTTCACAAAGTAGATTTGACGGCTGGTGAAAAGGAAGGGTGACTCGGACATTTTCTAACTGAAAAACTCGCTCGCCAACTCGTTTCGACTCACTTCGACTTATTCTCCTAAACGCGGTCGCCAGGAAGCGATTAGTGCTTTCGTGTCTAATCATTATACTTTCTCCAAAACGCGAGTTATTTTAGCCTACCATTCCGCCTATAAATCAATTTAATTACGTTTAACTGTCGCGTAGTCAATTTTAGAATTTATTATTCTTTGACAAGTGTCTTGATCTTGCAATTTCCCATTGAAATATTGTAGATTACTCATTTTTATTTTTGTAATAAGACACACAAATGACACCGAAAATAAACTACAGACTAAACTTCAAACTCTACTTAAGTAACCTCTATACTTATTTCATTTCTATCTACCTCTTAAAAATCTCAGTATTATATTTAGAGAGAGAGTCAGATTCAATCATATATTATGCGTAAACAAGTAGAGGTAACTCCCCTATTATGAGATACGCATCTAATATGCAGGTTTTTAACATCCCAGTTCAATCGCAAATCTTTTTTCACAATGATTACACGATTTAACAATGAATTTTCCACTAAGTAGATTTCACCCCAAGGGCAATAAATTCATGATGGAATCAACAGAGGATGTCTATTAATTTAGCAGAAACTCCGTTATCTTATATTAGGAGCATATCTCATAATAAGGGACTCCCTCTCTATACTCGCGATATCCTGTCCTAAGTAGGTTATTTATCGGCGAATAAAAAGCGCGGTTAAAAATTTAATTTTATAAATCTCGATAGGAGAGATTAAATCTGTGTTTGCTCTATTAAATACGGATCGCAGCGATCTTAAATGTAATATCCCGTTGAATCGATGTCAATGCGCGCATAAATCGACGGCAGAAGAGCGCAAATCGCGGCCGATTTTACGATTCTAATCGGTGCAGCGCGTCGGAGATATACGATCGCCGATCTGAAAGGGAAATCGAGCATACGACACGCTTCAAACAGATTATCCGGACGATCGGCCAACCGGCGGTTTCGTCGTGATCTGCAAACCGCGAGCGGCACGCCGCTCTTACCCGGCAAATTTCTACTTTTATTTATGACGGCAAATTGCGCTTAATATCCCGCATGGTACTTCAGGAAGAAGCACAAGTCCCCCGTCTCACCGCTCGAATAATGCTATCGACGGAGATCGATCATAGAATGCTCGTTGAATATTCGATTAATATTCAATATATCGTTTAATCGAAATCAAATAATAATGTCAAAAAATAACAAGGGAATTTCTAAGATTGTGTTCGAACTTTCCGAAAATATATAACAAATTTAATCTTTTTTTATATACATATTTAAGACTTGTTCACAACCAATTCTTATATTTAAGGATGGTCTTAAATATCTCTTAAAATATTTTTTAATCAGTAAAATAATCTGTGTAGCATCCATACGGATCATTTTTTGGCTACATGCTCTTTGAACATGTATTTAAGGCAAAGTTAAATATAAGAATATTGACTATAAACAAGCCTTAGTGGGCACTCAGTGCGCACTAGCGCAAGCAACCGAATTCGCTATTAGTCTACAAAATACATTGCAAAAGCTGCAACGCATCCTACGTTGGCCAGATTAAACGACATCTAGAGACGAGAGAGTCAAAGAACACTTCAATAACATCAAAAAAGATGAGAATAATTACTCTGTCATCAGCAAACATCGCGCATCTCTTGGACATGATTTCAATTGGTCTTCTTAAGTATTTTACATTGTGAAGAGCACACGAGAAAGAGGGAAATTGCGAAAATGTTACACGTTAAAATAGATTCTAACACTACCAATTAAAAAAAAACCTAAAAGCTTAACCCTTTATATAATTCTATTATTAAATCTTTGATACGATTGTTGGTTATTTATTTCCCTCTCCTTTCTCGTTGTTTTGACCTAAACGCTTTTATTTTGTTACACTTTCGGTTGGCCTTTGATTTATTTTCAGTCTTTTATATTATTTTATCCGCTCTGTGACAAACCATATCTTTTATTTTATTTATTAATTTCAATCTCGTTTCTTTTACGTTTTTTATTATGGTATTGTACACATTGATATTATTTTGTAATTTGTTCCGTATTCGTTAATTAGTTTTCTAATCCCGATTATCGGATGTTCCTTTTAGAATTTGCTTGAAAAGGACTTAAATCCTAAGGTCGAAACGTCGCATTTATGTATTTCTTTTATAAATCAAATTGAAATTTAAACGCCCATTGAATTAGGACCTAGGCAAGGTGGTGGCCATTAAATAGCTTAGTGAATCCATATACCGTATTTTTCCTACTCTGTACTGTGCGCCGTTACTATCGGACATATAACACAGATTTTCCCCTCGGTAGGATCATTCTCGTCAGTGAATTCACATGTTCTAAAAATCGCAGAAGCGATTTTTATAAATTATTTTAATTTAATTTTAATGCTATACTTAGCATTATAAATTTACCCTTTCCCCTATTGAATTAAAATTCTTATTGCGAAAAATATTACCCCAACCAGGATTCGAACCTTCAATTTCATTTATATTTAAATAGGACCGAGAAATATT